>NW_015505840.1:369139-374042 GCF_001515645.1 Sinocyclocheilus grahami
GTTTTATGTTTACGCGGCGCAGTACACAATGCAAAGCGTAAAAAGACAGTATAAGTTATTATAATCCGTAATTATGTCCCCACTGGATGCAACAAATGCCTCGATTATAATGGGTTTTCATGTTTATGTCTCGTCGCTCCGGCCGGACAGGGCATCATCACAGTATGGTGAGGGGCGTAACATTTCCGTCACACGCTTGAGGTATTCGGCCAATCACAACGCACTGGATAGCTGGCCAATCACAGCACACCTCGCTTTTTCAGACAGATGAGCTTTGTAAAAATTTACGTGTTTCAGAAAGGCGGGGCATAGAGGAGAAATAATAATGTACAGTATGTGGAAAATAATGTGTTTTTTGAACCTTAAACCACAAACACATTGCATTACACCAAATACACAAAATAATGTTCTTTTTAGCAGCATCATATGACCCCTTTAATAGAATGAAATGGACTATCTGTGTGCCTGTGAATGCATATGTGTGTATTTAACTCACCATTGATGATTGGAGGCATAGACAGGACGATTCCATTACTGTCGTATATGATGGGGTAGAGAGGTTCATTCTCGATGATGTGGAGGTAGTGTCTCAGATGACCGTCAGTCTACAAGACATTAAATATTCATAAAACAACTTATTAACATTAAGATTGATTACATTAGTTTAAACTTGTTAAATGATGCAGTCCGAGGGAAAAATCTCTAAAAGATACAAGATTTAACAAATGCATCGACAAACAAGCTACTAATGTATTATATTAAAGGGGTCATGAACTGAGAAATCAAAATTCCCTTGATCTTTTGACATATAAGAGCTCATTGTACTTTAAAAACATCTTGTAAGTTTCAGAACTCAAAATGTTCTCTTTAGTCTAAATACTGCTTATATTGAAGCCGATCTGCTAAAAATGACAGCTTATGGAATGAGCCACTTTATGACGTAATAGTGAGGCTAAACTCCGCCTCCGCAGAAGATGATCAACTCCTGCTTCTGCATCACTGCCTGTTTAGCCCCGCCCACTGATTCACGCATGTAGTGTAATTAACGAGAGGCAAACGCAGGTCTACACAGAAACCAAACGATAAAGATGCTCAGAAGACAAGACGCTGTGCAGTGCCAAGCTGTGGGAAAAACAGTCTTTGCATCGCCTTCCTTCTGATCCCAACATTAGGAAAGAGTGGATGAAGTTTATTTTTAATAAAGATCCAGATCACGTCAGTAAGAATTGGTTCTTTGTTCACTTCCTTTTACAGTGGATTTGTTTACAAACAAAGCATAATTAGACTCAGGATTTTCAGAAAGATTGAATTTAAAAGACGATGATGTGCCAAATACATATATATATATATATATATATATATATATAGGAAAAGGCCTAAATCTGAGAGAGTATTTTTTTGCGCTTAAAGGTGATTTCCTGTTAAAATGTTTGTCTGGAAACCTTTTTGATAACAATCATTATTGTTGCAATTCCATTTTGTGACACTAGGGGTACCAAAATTTCACACTTTTTCAGCAGCCTTGATTCTTGAGGTATTTTTTCCATTCATTCTCTTCATTAAAGCGTTATAAACCATGAACCAAACCAACCAGCTACAAGGTGAATCACATTACAAACTATGATTTAAAAAAAAAATGAAAATCTGACAAATACTGTGTATTGTAGTTAAAGAGCTACAATCTCATGAAGCATTGCTAATTATTCAGTTTAATTGGAATAAAGTGCTCTAAGGTTGCGCTGCTGAGGCGAGGCTCACGCAGCCTCTCCAAGAGAAATCAAAACACGCCACAAAAAGAAACTGAGGTAAAAAAAATACAGTTTTTATATTTAAAATACAGTTAGTTAAGCAACATCACACAAGGTTTTCACCATAACGACAATGTTCAATAGTTCAATAAGCAGTTCAGTAAGCAAGTACAATAATATTAGGTCACTTCCCCAACATTTTAGGCACAGTTTTGCAGACTGCTTTTGTTCTATTTCAGCAGCGAAAATAATTCCAAAGAAAAACAGCAGAACGGCAGCGCATCTCACAGCAACCAGCCGATTCATTGCTGAATGATTCAGTGTTTTGAACAAATCGATTGAGTCCAAACTTCATTAGCCAATGCATAAACATCTGTTGAATCAGCTGCTTAAACGAATCGTTTGAATGAACGACTCAATGACTCAGTCATGAGACATTCACTTGCCGTCACGTACTGGTGTTTTAATTTCGTTTAAAAGTCTCATTTCCCCTCATCATTTATTATTTATATATTTTTTAAAAATTATTAAAAAATTACAATATAAAAAAACAATCTCATAACATTATTTAATGCAGTTGTATTTCTTAGTGTAAATGACTTAATTTGATAACGTATAGATAACAACAATCATATTATTGTAATTGAATTTATAGATCAAATGTAAGAATTTGAAATGAAAGATGAAGTATTAATGAGGTTACTTTGCATACACGTGCACCCCTTAAAAGCCGACACCACAGAACACACACACACACACACACACACACACACACATATATATATATATATATATATATATATATATACATATACATACATACATATATACATACATACATATTATGAGTTTTTTTGATGTAAAAATCTTGATAACATTATAAGTGGCCCTCAGAGAACAGTACAAAATAATAAAAAAGGCCGTTCATGACCCCATTAATGTATTTATGTATTTGATACATTAATACATCATACATTACATACATTTAATACATTTTATGTATTTAATATTTTGAATATTAAATGCAATTTTGCAATTAAATTGTAATTTTGTTTTTTTGACTTTTTTTAAAAATGATTATAATTTTTATGCTAATTATAATTTTTTTTTTATGGTTTTAGTTAACGATAACAAACCTGATTTGGCCAGAACAGCCAATCAAATCTCACCTTATAGAGACTCATGAGCTCAGTGGCGGTGTACTCTTTGCTCTGATTGAGCGGTTTGAAGCGGATATCGCCGGGCGGTTTGGCTGTGTAAGTGAACGGACCGGAGATGGTGTCCAAATCATGAGTTCCTATGGCAACCAGGGTCCTTTTCCTGATGGGAGCAGAACAGAGTGATAAAACATCAGAATTTGCAGTGCAACTTCTCATAACAAACCAGCGAGTGTTGACTCACCTGCAGATGTTCTGGTGCAGCTTCTCCTGCAGCTCAATGAAGCTCTCGTATCGTTCCTGAGTGAAGGTGACGTCGTGCAGTACAGCTGCTACAGCGTGCGGCCTCACAGACGCCGTCTAGATAAACACGTAATATTATCTAATATCAGCACCGCAGCCATTACATTCATTTTAATGATCTCCCTCCATTCTTCACTATGGCTGATGGTTTCTCACTGTACTTGAGCTCTTAAGAAATCAATATAATTTAACCTCTAAGCTGAAATACGACTCTGATATGAACCTCATCGGTTATGACCAGCCGCTGAGGCTCTCCTCCGTCCGCCGGACTCACACGCTTGTACCGAGGAGCTTCCAACCTACAAACACAACAAAACCAACCATATATTAAAGAACATAACACTGAACCACAAACAGCAGAACCACAAACATGGAGTCTTACTTCTCTTTGAAGACCTGCAGACCCCTGACGAGACCCTCCAGACACAGGAGATCATAGCGGTTAGCTGGCACGTCGATCTTATACAGCACAACATCAGACGCCCCTTCTGCCTTCTCATCTCCCTGTTCACGGCTTATAATGTCCTTCTCTGATGTCTAGACACAGAGAGACAGACACAATCATGGGTTAATCAGATACCCTAACATCAGTTTTGGAAAATAACACATTTCTGTAATGATATATTTTATTATATAAGTCATAATATATATATATATATATATATATATATATATGTGTGTGTGTGTGTGTGTGTGTCTATATCTATAATATAGAAATTGTTTATATATATTTATATCACTTATTTACTATAAATACATATGTAAACTATATAATACTAAAAATATAAAAATTGCTAGTTATAAATATATAAATTTAATTTTTTATTTATAAATTAATTTAATAAAAATATATGTAATTTTTTATTATAAATTTCTTAACACATATATATATACATACACACAAAGTTCTATAATTACAATTAATATATGTATGTTTGTATATATATATATATATATATAAATAAATTTACATAGAAGGTAAAACTCTAATAACTCTTTAATAAAACTCTTTTAAAGACAGATTGTAAACAAATAGTTTCATATAACTTACGATTTCGTCCAGCTCGAGGCCAAACTCGAAACATAGTTCATCAAATTCTTCATCAGCTAAAATGTGGATAGAAAAAATATATTTAAATATAAAATTTAAAATAAAGAAATAAAGCATGAAATTCTGAGTCGCATTATGATTGCGTCATCAATGGGCATCCAATTTGACATATCAGATTTTCAAATGAATGAAGAATAAAAACTAACGCTAGATTACAAGACATAAAGCACTACAGTATTCAAGCAGCACCAGACTAAAACAATTACATATATTAAATATAAGACAAAATATTCACTGAATTCGGTAAAATCTCTGAATAATCTGAATCTGATGCAATCGCTGCGACACACAGCAGAAATGTAATTTAAATTCGTTTTCAGTCTCGAAATTAATTCGTTCAGTAATGATGAGATGGGCCAGTAGGATATGTGATCTATAAAATGTAACTTGTTTTAATAAGACATCCCTCCATGATTTCCACAGATGCAGACACACAGACACAGACAGAGACTCACTCACTCACTCTCTCACTCTCACTCACTCTCTCTCTCTCTCACTCTCTCTCTCTCACTCACTCACTCACTCACTCTCTCACTCACTCTCACACGCACGCACACCCTCTCTCTCTCTCACACACACACACT
>NW_015505840.1:378153-420639 GCF_001515645.1 Sinocyclocheilus grahami
CACACACACACACACACACACACACACACACACACACACACACACACACAGAGAACACAGTGAACGCACTCAGCCTGTAAAACACATAAATGTGAAACACTTACTGTATTTTTGTCCCAGAGCTTCAAAGAGCAGATCTCTCTTCACGCTGACTGTCGGCATGATCGCAGCTGATCACCGGAACACTACATTTCAAAATAAAAGCCCACATTCAACAGCACGGAAAAGTCCTATATTTACAAAATAAAAGTCCCAACCGGAAACTTGAATATTTACGTTGACATGGCATACTTATCCCCTTAAATTTGGAAGAGATTCTTTAAAAATTTGAATTCGTGTTTATTTTATATGACGGACATTTCTTGGGATATTTATTTATATATTTATTTATTTACAAAAATATTCGGGAGGGGGATACTGCCATATTTCTGAGTTTAAATAAATAAATAAATACATACATACACTTTGGGATCAGTAAGATTTTTTACGTGTTTTAAAGAAGTCTCTTCTGTTCATCATGGGCTGCATTTATTTGACCACAAATGCAGAAAAAACAGTAATATTGTAAAATATTATTACCATTTAAAATAACGGTTTTCTATTTTAATATATTTTAAAATATAATTTATTTCTGTGATCATTACTCCAGTCTTCAGTTTCACATGATCTTCAGAAATCATTCTAATATGCTGCTTTATTATCAGTGCTGGAAACGGTTTTGCTGCTTAATATTTTTTTGGAAACTGTGATACTTTTTTCAGGATTATTTGATGAATAGAGTTAAAAAGAACAGCATTTATTTAAAATAGAAATATTTTCCAACAATATAAGTATTTATTATCACTTTACTATCACAAGAAATGCTTTTATTCAGCAAGGATGTGTTAAACTGATAAAGTTTGTAAAAAAAAGAAAAGAAAGAAGAAAAGAAAGAAAGAAAGAGAAAAATACTGTTCCCAAACATTTGAACGGTAGTATATATTGTTACAAAAGATTTCTATTTTAAATAAATGCTGTTCGTTTTTAATTTATTCATCAAATAATCCTGAAAAAGTATCACAGGTTAAAAAATATATATTAAGCAGCAAAACTGTTTCCAATATTGATAATAAATCAGCATATTAGAATGATTTCTGAAGGATCATGTGACACTGAAGACTGGAGTAATGATGCTGAAAATTCAGCTTTGATCACAGAAATAAATTATATTTTAAAGTATATTAAAATAGAAAAACATTATTTTAAATTGCAATAATATTTCACAATATCGCTGTTTTTCTGTATTTCTGATCAAATAAATGCAGGCATGATGAGCAGAAGAGACTTCTAAATTCTTAGTTATCTGAAGATAACAGGATTAGAAAGCAGAATTTAAATTTCATAATAATACTACCTGTTGGTTTATTTATTTATGGAATTTTTTTTCTCTCCCTCTTTCCCGTTAATGCTTTACACTCCAGTCCAGTTGGTCTGCAACAGCTGGAGTTAAAAATCATCATATGTGTTCTACTGAAGAAACAAAGTCACCTACATCTTGGATGCCCTGGGGGTAAGCAGATAAACATCAAATTTTCATTTTTGGGTGAACTATCCCTTTAAAGCACATTACGAGTGTCGCTGCAGTTGTCCTCCGCTCCGCGGCGCGGCGCTCTCTCCCCGCGCGATCATCACGCCTCAACGTTCGCGGAAGGTTGTGTTGTTGAGTTTCTGAGCGTCAATCTCATGCGGCCTCGTCGCGAAAATCCAGTTCACACATGTTTATTCGGGTCCGGGAGAATATATCCAACAACATACTGAGTTAATAACGCTCATGGACATGGAAGCGGTGAACGCCTTTAACGGGGAGGTGAGAATTCGCGTTTTATTAGCCGTTTACCCCCTTATCGTTAGCCGAGCGCGCCATGCCACCAAAACAATCCGTGTTATGTGTGTGTTTGTTGTTCTCTGATGGATCAATGTCATAGATTTTTGCAGTTTAATGTTCTAAACTCAAATAAAACCCGATATATGGTTCAACAGATGTGATATGAGTATGAATTAAGTTAGTTTGTTTAGTGACCTTCCGCTTATTCGTGCTGACAAAGTACGCCTAATAATAAATTAGCTCGAGTGCTCACAGCAGCTTTATGGTATATTGAGAGGTTATATAAGAGATATACAATGTTTTAAGTGATTTAATCGAGTTTTGACCTGTTTGTTGTAATAGAAGTGAATATAGAGAGAGTTGCAGTGGCGCCCCCTACAGGTTCAGAGACCTGATCAACTCTATTGATGATTTAATCACGTGGTTTAAAGCTGTTATTGATCTCTAAACTGAGATCTGCCGTTTGTTATGAGGTTAAATGTAGGTTTTATTAATTTTGACTATCTATATTGAGTTCGCAGTAACTGAGCTGAAAGTTTTGCATGTCGTTTTGATCTTAGTTCTTTCTTACACCGTAGTTTGATTGATCATTATGATCAATAATTATTGATTATTATGAGGATAAATTGGACATTTCTTCATCCTGCTTCCTGCCTTTAGATGATGTCCATGATGGACATGACTCCCCCAATCTCTCGAGCCAAAATGATGTCTGTAACCAAAGCAGGAATCAAAGCTATCAAGGTAAGTCAGGACAGAAATAGGAAAGGGAAAGGATTTTGATCAATTATAAAGAGTTATTTGAAGAAGGATTTGATTTATGTTCAGATTATTTTGAGTTTGCCGTTTGAAAGATGTGTTTTACATGCACAAACATATACTGATAATGCTTAAAGGAATGGTGTTTTAATTTTGGAAAATTAAAATTTGCTGAAAATTAGCTCAGCCTCATGGATGCTCTGCAGTGAATGGGTGCCGTCAGAATGAGAGTCCAAACAGCTGATAAAAATAATCCACAAGTAATCCCACACCACTCCAATCCATTAATTAATGTCTTGTGTTTGTAAGAAACAAATCCATCAAGTCGTTTTTAACACAAAATCATTGTTTTCCGGGTAAAATACAAGACCTCTATCTATAATGTTGCTTTCTCCAGTGGCAAAAACGTCTCATCTGAATTAGGAGAGAAATCTGCACAGATCAAGCACCGTTTACAAGTGAAAACAGTCTAAAACAAATACGTCAGTAGGCTTTGATGTGAGAGGACAACAGGGGATGGACTTTTTCACTGGAGGGATTATGGATTATGGTCTTGTTTTTTGGCCAGAAGTGACGGTTTAAAGTCTTTATGATGGATTTGTTTCTTACAAACGTGCAGCTTTTCACTTCACAAGATGTTAATTGGTGGACTGGACTGGTGTGGATTATTGTGATGTTTTTATCAGCTCTTTGGACTCTCATTCTGACGGCACCCATTCATTTTATATGGTAGAAGAGAAATGAATTAAAATTCTCATTTAAACCCAGTTTTCGTGTGTTATCTGTTTATTGATTTTGATAGTTGATGCTGCTAGTTGTTTATTGACAGTTTATAGACTGAATTTTTATGATTTGCTTTGTTAGCTTTACAAGCACGTTGTTCAAATCGTGGAGAAGTTCATCAAGAGGGTATGTAATAAACAATATACTGACGTTCTTGTACTGATGATCGTTGTTATGGGAAGGTAAAGGCTGACTGTGTTTCTTTTTTCCATCAGTGTAAACCAGACCTAAAGGTTGCTGGTCTGTATGTGGTCGACTCAATTATCCGACAGTCCCGCCATCAGTTCGGCACAGACAAAGATGTGTTCGGTCCGAGGTTTTTGAAAAACTTCACACTTACTTTTCAGAACCTTTTCCAGTGCCCCGCTGACGATAAGGTACTGAATAATTGCCTCCGGAATTTAGAGTTGAAATTACGTTGAAATGTTTCTGTGCTGGTGGATTTTATTGGTGGGTTTTGTTTGTTGAAATGTAGGGGAAGATATTGCGCGTGTTGAATCTGTGGCAGAAGAATGACGTGTTCAGCATGGACATCATTCAGCCGCTGTTAGACATGGCCACAGACTCTGTACTATCTGTTGTGGAGAATGGAATCCCAGCTGCCGGTAAATAAGAAAAATTATTCAATGTTGGTTTATGTCATTATGCGTTACTCTCTAGGTTTTGTATCAGACCTTTTGAGTCAAAGTCTTTACATTTACACTACCGTTCAACAGTTTGGGGTTGGGAGGAGTTCTCTCCAAGGCTGCATTTATCTGATCAAAAATACTGTAAAAACAGTAATATTGTGAAATATTTATATAATTCAAAATAACTGTTTTGTGCTGTAATATATTTTAAAATGTAATTTATTCCTGTGCTGAAGAGTTGAATATTCAGCATTATTACTCCAGTCTTCAGTGTCACTTATCAATGTTGAAAACCGCTGTGCTGCTATTTTAGTTTTTAGGATTCTTTGAATAGAAAGTTCAAAAGAACAGCATATTTGAAATAGAAATCTTTTGTAACATTATAAATGTCTTTACTGTCAAATTTGATCAATATAATGCATTTTTTGCTGAATTTTTGAAAAAAAAAAAATCGTACTGAGCCTAAACTTGTGTATAATGCATATACTTGACTGTAACTCGTATCCTATTCAAACTAACAGCCTGTTAAACTGCAGTTTTCATCTTTTTTTGTAGCGCCTCCAGCCGTGCCAATGGCAGTGCCAGAGCCGGCACCGGCACCAGCTGTTGCAGCGGCAGCGGCCCCGCCCACCCTTCAGAACCCAGTGTCCCTTGCTGCAGTCGCCCAGCTCCTCCAGGGCACGGGGGGCGTCGAGGTAAAACGACACCCACTGCACTCAAATACAGCTTGCTTTGTGAAAAATGGTTGCGCTGAAGTAGACTTGATTATTCCTGTTACAGATTAATGAGCATAAGTTTTTGTAGGAGTGCAAAGGAGCAACCAGGCACACTGTAAAAAAAAAATATGACTTTTTAGAAATTGTAAATAAAACAAAGATTATTGGAGTATGTTGTAGAAAATACTGTTTCAGTCTTACTACTTCAAAATGTCATTTTTAATTCAAAGGATTGTTGTTGTAATTATTGGTGAAATTTACTAGCAGTTTGAGTAAAAACTGTTTCAGAATGCATCCTATAGAGCAGCAGTTCTCATTTCCAGTCCTTGCGTACCCCCGCTCTGCACATTTTGTGTGTTTCTCTTATTGCGTCATACGTTTGTTATATTTGACTAAGTGCCCTGCGAAGTGGACATTACTGGATATTCCTCCATGATTCCTGTTTGAAGGGAGCGTATATGTTCCATACAAAGGTTATTTAAGTGTGCGAGACGTGAATTTAAATTGTATTTATTTACGGAGGTATATTATGTCCCACTTCACGCTTCTCTAGTAAGTTTCGTTTGTGTGTGAAGACGCTGCAGGCAGCCGCGCAGTGCAAATCTGTAAATGAATATTCCGAAGTGAAGTAAACTTCAATGGATTTCCCCTGCTGAGGGAATAGGGAGCAATGGACACTGTGTAGGGAGCATGTCAATCGGAACACAGTTCATGCACGGAGCTCACTTCTAATGAAATGATCTGAATCAGGTGTGTTAACAAAGAGAGACGTGCAAAACATGCAGAGCGGGGGTAGACGAGGACTGGGATTGAGAACCGCTGCTATAGAGTGCACAGTTTTTTTTTTCTCGTCTAGCTGTTAGAGATGCTTGACTTCCTCCATAGTGTTCATGAAATGTACTACAATTTGCATTAGCAGGCTGAAATTTCACTCGTGCAGTGTAATCTTTTTGAAATTAAAATAAAATAGAAATATAAGCTAAAAAACTTAATACAGTTAATTGCAAAGGCAACATTCTAATTTTCATTTAAGTTGAAGTATTACAATTTCTAGATCTAAAACTGAAACAAATAAATTAAAGCTGTACAGAAATATACAAAAAAATTATAATAAAAAATGACAAATCATGTAAAAATTTTAAAAGAAACTATGCTATGCGTGTTTCATTTACAGCAGCTGCTCCAAACTCTCCAGCAGGCCGGAGGGGCGGGGCTTCCTCAGCCCACTGCCCCGCCCCCTGAGCAGAAAACATCATTAGCTAAGGTAAGCAGTCAGTCAATTTGATGCTTTACAATCATTTTGACAATACCCATGCATGCTGATATGTTTGGTAGTGTTGTCAAAAGTACTGACGTCGGTACTGAAATTTAAAAAATATCAGCATTTCCCACTAGCATTTTGAGTGCTGTTGAACGGCTTCTTAAACAGCTCTGATTGGCCATTGTGTTCACGCGCTCAACAGATATGTCTGTGATTGGCTACAATGATCATCACTTCCACAGATACACATGGGAGCGTTTGAAAGCCGCATCTATCAGAGAATCCTTATTATATCTGCTCATAAACGGATCCGCTGATAGATGCTGGTATAGTCACGACGTCGGTACTTTTGACAACACTAATGTCTGGTTAGGGAATGAATAGAGTAGAATCTGGAAGATAACAGCCTATCTCGCTGTTCTTATGCAATATAGAAACCACAGAGTGAACGCATGGTTTGGAGCTATTAATTCTGTAACATTGTGTTTCTGGTTTGACTCAGTCTCTGCTGGATCGATTTGATTATGATGATGACCCTGAACCTGTGGAGGAAAAGACTGAACCAGCTCCTGCTGCTCCCATTACCATGTAGGACATAAACTCATTTCTTTCTGTTCACATATGGTGAAATATCCTTTTGTTTTTTTGCAGATATTGATTTAATATTGTCATTCTTTACAGAAACCTTCCCCCAGAATTACAGCAAGCCCTGCAAGCTCATCTTCTAAGCCAAATTGTTAGCCAGGTATTTACTCTGACCTACTGAGCTTTAAAGAATAAGGACATGACAAAAATAATGTATGCAATCAAATGGTTTCTTCCTGTACAGACGCAGATGCAGGGTCAGATGGTGTCGCAGAGTCAAGTGGCATCCCAGGGTCAGGTGGCACCTCATGAGTTCCCAGTGATAGTTCAGACCCAGATACCAGATAACACTCCTCAAGTCTTTGATGAGAGCATCATACAACCCAGTACAATCCAGCAGCTACAGCAGGTATGGGGCATCATCTCTATAACTTCACCAGATATTAACATATCTCATAAGTAGAGCCCGACCGATATATAGTTGCGCCGATTTTATCGGCCGATATGAGCATGTTGCAGATATATCGGTATCGGCGAATATGTAGCCGATATGCCACCGATATTAATTTTTTATAATTTTTTAATGCAGATAAAATGCTTGTAAATGGTGTAATTACGTAGTTTGTCCAGCGCTCCATTGTTTGCTACTGGCGACCTGGATGAAACGCTTTAAAGCAGTGGTTGCCAACCCGTCGATCGTGATGAAATATATTTATCACTGTCCCAGTAGATCCCGAAAATAACAGTAAAATAAGTACAAAAATGCATTACATTTCTGGGGTTATATTAATGTATCACTGAAGGGAACTGTCTTGAGAAAAGTTTCGATGGCAATGGCATTTTCTTCTCCATATAAAGCGCAGCTCTGCCTTGTTTACAGCGCTAACCAAGGAAACGCTATATTGTGGTCGGTTCATATGCAGTGTTGCCAAGTCCGCAGGAATTCGGCTACTTTAACCCTGTTGCCGTGGGTTGTTGTTCATGTCCACGGGTTGAAGAGACCCCAATAATGTGATATTTAGCCCCTGGAATGTGAATTTTACTGGAAGATCCCCGCCGAAAAACGTGTATTTTACCCCCGGAATGCGATTTTTACAGGGGAATCCCCCTCGAAACGCGATTGGACTAGTTTTATTGCGAAAACCTGGCAACTCTGTTCATAAGCGCCAACTCCTGTCAGAGAGTGCGTCTCATTCAAACCTGCTGTTTTTGTTTCGTGCAGATGTTTTATGTAGCAAATAAATAACACCTAAAGTCAGACCATTCTGTTTTTGTTTTAAATCCTGAAATTAATCTAATTGAAATCAAAAACAACTGCCCGTGCAGATCGTGATTAAAATGCAGTGGTTGCCTCTAATTTCAAATGGCTAGATATTTTTGTTTAAAGCCAGTTTGTTTGTTATAAAGCAAATAGCCAATAAATAAATTTGCTTAAAAATCTGAATCAGCTAATTTGCTAGTTTAAAAAAAAAAAAGAAAGAAATTCTGAATCCGCTATGATCGGCGCATCACTAATTAAAATACTAAGTAAAAGGCCTCAAGTTTGAAGTACAATCTGGGATGTCTTTATCTATCAGTTCTTCAATCGGTAGATCTTGTCTTTCGTAATGGCCGAGGTCAGGGACCTTGGGCCTAAAAAGGTTGGATCCCACCACATTCGAGGAATCCCTTCAGAGCACGCAGAATAACATAAGTGGACTTTGAATGATTAATTGCCACTTTGAATGATTACGTAATTGTGGCATCCATAACTGTAATTGCGATTAGAAATTAGATTAATTGTGCAGCCTTAGTGTACACCTCGAGGCCCCCTTTTGAATGAGACCACTGGGGCTGTCAAATTTTTTTTTTAATTTCGAGTATTCGTCGGCTTTAAAATAAAAATCCACATTCGAATGCAACGAGATGCGATGACAATGTAAGTGTCGTTGCATTATAATGTTTTTGTTAGCCTATCCAGTTGAAGCCACTAGATGCGGCGCTGCTGCATTGTTCATTAAAAATATTGCGGAAAAAGAGAACGGAGAAGATCTTGTTTACGTCAAAACTGAAACAAGCCGTTTACACAGAATGCAGATTTCGCACATTTTCTAGAGGGACATCTATCACCGTTGCACTCGCATCTCGCACAAAAGAGCCGCATGTTTAAAAAGCCATGTAAAATTAATGTAGGTTTAATTAAAAAAAAAAACATATATCGAGACTTTATGGCGGGTTTTTTCCCCATCCCACTGCATCTCATGTTTTTAACTTTAAATTATAACAAAGTAAAAATATGAATGGTATTATAATGTTATACTAAAATTCAAATAATGGGAAAAACCCTTAAGATAACATGTAGAAAGAAAAAAATGCATCTTAAGCACACAGAATAACATAAGTGGACTTTAAATGATTAATTGCCACTTTGAATGATTACGTAATTGTGGCATCCATAACTGTAATTGCGATTAGAAATTAGATTAATTGTGCAGCCCTAGTGTACACCTCGAGGCCCCCTTTCGAATGAGACCACTGGGGCTGTCAATTTTTTTTGAATTTCGAGTATTCGTCGGATTTAAAATAAAAATCCACATTCAAATGCAACAAGATGCGATGACAATGTAAGTGTCGTTGCATTATAATGTTTTTGTTAACCTATCCAGTTGAAGCCACTAGATGCGGCGCTGCTGCGTTGTTCATTAAAAATATTGTGGAAAAAGAGAACGGAGAAGATCTTGTTTACGTCAAAACTGAAACCAAGCCGTTTACACAGAACGCAGATTTCACGCATTTTCTAGAGGGACATCTATCACCGTTGCTCTCGCACAAAAGAGCCGCATGTTTAAAAAGCCATGTAAAATTAATGTTTAAATTCGAATATAATTCGAATTTTGATAATATTCAAGTACAAAATTCGAATTTAGTTTTTCAGCTATTTTGACAGCCCTAGAGACCACCCCTCCCATCGATAGCCCCCGGGGGTCTGGGAGTTATGGGCGGTTAAATTCGTGGTTGGGCGTCGACCGATCTGGCGATCCCAGGGGGCTACCGACGCTTGGAGGGTGGCGTTCGAGAGGGCTCCTCCAGCTAAAGGGATCCCCCGAATTTAGTGAAGATCCGCCGCCACGTTCACGAGATAGTGACACTAGCTTGTTTTGTTTATAGTTGTTTAAGCAACTTAATTATATATGGCTTATAAACATTATTTTAAGCATTATGCATTTTTTTCACAGATAGTCATGTTATCTTACTGAATAAACATGCATTAATAATATTTAGCTCGATGCGCCCTCTTGTGGCCTCAGAAGAGAAGCCAAAAGCTTTTCTTCACCCTAACTGACATTATGCATTTTAAATTTGAATATAGAATTTAGTTTTTCAGCTATTTTGACAGCCCTAGAGACCACCCCTCCCATCGATAGCCCCCGGGGTCTGGGAGTTATGGGCGGTTAAATTCGTGGTTGGGCGTCGACCGATCTGGCGATCCCAGGGGGCTACCGACGCGTGGAGGGTGGCGTTCGAGAGGGCTCCTCCAGCTAAAGGGATCCCCCGAATTTAGAGAAGATCCGCCGCCACGTTTGCGAGATAGTGACACTAGCTTACACTTTCACATCAGTAAGGAGGTCTCTTGTTCAGGCAGCAGCATTCAAGCGTGGTCTTATTCGACCGTAAGTGACCTGCGAAGTGGACTTCACATGATATTCTGCCATGATTCCAGTTCCAAGGGAATGTACACGTTACATTCAAAGGGCATTAAAGTGCGCAAGACGTGAACTTAAATTGTATTTATTTACAGAGGTGTATTATTTCACACTTCTCTAATAAGTTTTGTCTGTGTGAAGACAGTAGCGACAAATCCGACTCATTTTGGATAATGAAGTTTGTTAAATTGTCAAATGCCCTCCTCCATTACATATCAGTGATACCAGCTAACACTTTCACTTCAGTAAGGACTTGTTCAGGCAGCAGCATTCACGCGTTGTCTTATTCGACCGTAAGTGCCCTGCGAAGTGGACTTCACATGATATTCTGCCATGATTCCAGTTCCAAGGGAATGTACACCTTACATTCAAAGGGCATTAAAGTGCGCGAGACGTGAACTTAAATTGTATTTATTTACAGAGGTATATTATTTCACACTTCTCTAGTAAGTTTTGTCTGTGTGAAGACAGTAGCGCAAATCAGACTCATTTTGGATAATGAAGTTTGTTAAATTGTCAAATGCCCTCCTCCATTACATATTTTTGTCAAGTGTTTGAGTGATTTGTTGAGTGATCATTGCAAAAAATGTAAAAAAAAAATGTGTTTGTTTTTTTTTTTATATATATATATATATATATATATATATATATATATATATTCTTTTTATGTATATAGTGTATTCTATATATAGTACCAGTCAAATGTTTGGACACACGAATGGGAAAGTGTCCAAACTTTTGACTGGTACTGTACTATAATATACACAAAGAATATCGGGCGATATATCGATCTTTTTTTACTCCCTAATATCGGTATCGGCCCCCCAAAAAAAACATATTGGTCGGGCTCTACTCATAAGTCAAAATGTCCCCACCAGTCCTAGTAGAACTCTTATTGAAAATTAAATGAAATTTTTAATTTTTTTGGGGTTCTGTTTTTAATGGTTTCATTTTAGTAATCAAAAAGGATATCCAATTAAACTCATAACGTTTACAGTTTAACAACAATTTATAAAAAAATTAACAAATTTATGAGTGTTTTTTTTTTTCTTATTTAAATGTCAGGATTCCGCTTTAATGGTTTAATAATCAATAAGCATGTCTGGTCAATTGAATTCATGAAACTATAACAATTTGATAATTTATCGACATTTTTTTATTTTTTTTTATTTTTTCAGAAGTTCGATGTTGTCTGTTTCAGTGTTTCTGCATTTATGATTTAATACAAATTTATTATCAAAACTGGTGGTAATCAAATGAAGCCATAAAACATTCACATTTTAATTTAAATTTTACTTTTTTACTTTTAAAATTTAATTATTGCTATTTGATAAGGTACAGCCATACTTTATTCATTAAACATTTGTCAAATTCTGTGACATTCCGTGTTATACAGTAAATTCAATTTTTATGACTGTATTCTGTTATTATCTGTGTTTTCCACATTGTGGAAATTCATAAGGCCATGTGTAAATGCTAAAATGACTCGTTCTGAACTTTCTGACTCACATCAGTTAGGCTAAAATCGCTTACAGTATGTCTTTGACTCATCATTTCAGGCTTCAGCTGAGACTGAACGCTCAGTGCATGATGGAAGAGATCGAAGACCCAGCAGACGGACGAGATCAAGGTGTGTTTCACGAAGGGTCTTGAACTTAAAGTCTCTTAAAAAGATTAATTTCTCTTAATTTTTGAATGGTGTGTCTTTCCAAGGTCTCCACGGAGACGATCGTCATCACGCTCACGAAGATCACGGTCCGGTTCACGTTCCCGCCGAGAACGGTCGAGGTATCACCGCACACGCTCCCGATCCAGAGAGCGTCGAGGCCGTTCCCCACAGGCGCGATCTGAGGAGAGGAGAGACAGGGAGAAAGAGCGAGAGCGGCGACAGAAAGGACTTCCGCCTGTCAAGAAGGAAACTCTCAGTGGTGAGAACACCACCTTATCTTATAATTGTGTTTTACTACAGTGAAGTCTTACCACAATTTTTGTAAGCATGAAATCGAATGTGTAGCTGTCCTTTTTTTTTTTTTAGCACTACTAAATGTTAGATGTCATCTTATTGTGTTATTGTACTGATTTGCTGTTCAGGAGTGTTTTTGTTTGTTTGTTTTAGTGTGTAGTACTACACTATGGATCGGACAGCTGGACAAAAAGACTCAGCAGCAGGACATCATGAGTCTGATGGAGGAGTTTGGACAGATCGAGTCCATCAATGTGTGTATAGATCAATCATATCAATGCACATCTATATAACAATTTGGATATAGATTTATCGGCCAACATATCGGTTATCGGCTTTCAAAAATAAAGAATAATCGGTTATCGGTATCGGCCAAAATTTTCATATCGGTGCATCCCTAGTATATACTGTATTCTATATATAGTACCAGTCAAATGTTTGGAGACACGAATGGGAAAGTGTCCAAACTTTTGACTGGTACTGTACTATAATATACACAAAGAATATCAGGCGATATATCGATCTTTTTTTACTCCCTAATATCGGTATCGGCCCCCCAAAAAAACCATATTGGTCGGGCTCTACTCATAAGTCAAAATGTCCTCACCAGTCCAAGTAGAACTCTTATTGAAACTTAAATGTTTTTTGGGTTCTGTTTTTAATGGTTTCATTTTAGTAATCAAAAAGGATATCCAATTAAACTCATAAAACGTTTACAGTTTAACAACAATTTATAAAAGAATTAACACATTTATGAGTGTTTTTTTTTCTTATTTAAATGTCAGGATTCTGCTTTAATTGTTTAATAATCAATAAGCATGTCTGGTCAATTGAATTCATGAAACTTTAACAATTTGATGATTTTATTTTTATTTTTTTTTCAGAAGTTCTGTGTTGTCTGTTTCAGTGTTTCTGTATTTATGATTTAATACAAATTTATCATCAAAACTGGTGGTAATCAAATGAAGCCATAAAACATTCACATTTTAATTAACCTTTTAAAATGTAATTATTGCTGTTTGATAAGGTGTACAGCCATACTTTATTCATTAAACATTTGTCAAATTCTGTGACATTCCGTGTTATACAGTAAATTAAATTATGACTGTATTCTGTTATTATCTGTGTTTTCCGCATCGTGGAAATTCATAGGGCCATGTGTAAATGCTAAAATGACTCGTTCTGAACTTTCTGACTTTCTCACATCAGTTAGGCTAAAATCGCTTACAGTATGTCTTTGACTCATCATTTCAGGCTTCAGCTGAGACCGAACGCTCAGTGCATGATGGAAGAGATCGAAGACCCAGCAGACGGACGAGATCAAGGTGTGTTTCACGAAGGGTCTTGAACTTAAAGTCTCTTAAAAAGATTAATTTCTCTTAATTTTTGAATGGTGTGTCTTTCCAAGGTCTCCACGGAGACGATCGTCATCACGCTCACGAAGATCACGGTCCGGTTCACGTTCCCGCCGAGAACGGTCGAGGTATCACCGCACACGCTCCCGATCCAGAGAGCGTCGAGGCCGTTCCCCACAGGCGCGATCTGAGGAGAGGAGAGACAGGGAGAAAGAGCGAGAGCGGCGACAGAAAGGACTTCCGCCTGTCAAGAAGGAAACTCTCAGTGGTGAGAACACCACCTTATCTTATAATTGTGTTTTACTACAGTGAAGTCTTACCACAATTTTTGTAAGCATGAAATCGAATGTGTAGCTGTCCTTTTTTTTTTTTTAGCACTACTAAATGTTAGATGTCATCTTATTGTGTTATTGTACTGATTTGCTGTTCAGGAGTGTTTTTGTTTGTTTGTTTTAGTGTGTAGTACTACACTATGGATCGGACAGCTGGACAAAAAGACTCAGCAGCAGGACATCATGAGTCTGATGGAGGAGTTTGGACAGATCGAGTCCATCAATGTGTGTATAGATCAATCATATCAATGCACATCACTGTTCAAAAGTTTGGGGTCAACACAATATTTTTATTTATTCAGAAAGGATGCATTAAATTGATGAAGTAACAGTAAAGTAATTGATATTGTTACAAAAGTAAATAAATGTCTTTTGAACTTTCTATTCATCAAAGAGTCCTGAAAGAGAGTGTATCACAGTTTCTAAAAATATATAAAGCATCACAACTGTTATAAAACATTAGTAATGATAAATGTTTCTTGAGCAGCAAATCTGCATATTAGAATGATTTCTGAAGATCATGTGATACTGAAGACTGGAGTAATGATGCTGAAAATTCAGCTTTGGTCACAGGAATAAATTACATTTGGAAATGTATTCAATTAGAAAAGTTATTTTTAACTGTAATAATATTTTACAATATTACTGGTTTTACTGTATGTATCAAATAAATGCAGTTGGTGAGCATAAGAGACTTCTTTTAAAAACAAAAAAATCTTACTGACCCCAAACCTTTGAGTGGTAGTTCATAAAGCATTATAGGCATCACATGTAGAGAAGGCAGTCCCAAAATGCATTGCATTTTTATGTGTATTTCAATATGGTTTTGTTCACTTATCCACATATTATTTTTAAATGTTGTATATGAGGCTCAGATAGGTCTCTTACGTAGTTCAATTTTATATAGGATGCAGCTGCCTATGTAGACAGCAAGGCTGCTCATTAGATTTCGGAACGGAGCCTGCTGGTAAAATTATCATCTTTTCCGCAATGGAAATTTGGCTCACAGGAATAGAGTCAAATGTGAAACCAGGATGATCTATTTAGTAGATTTCCCTTGCATTGGTGGCTTTTATTATATTTTTTTAGCGTGTATTTACTCTTGCACTAAAGTTTAAGTTTTTATTAAATGTTTCTGTGTAGATGATTCCTCCCAGAGGTTGTGCCTACATTGTCATGGTGCACAGACAAGATGCCAACACGGCCCTGAATAAACTCAGCAGAGGGGTTGTTAAAGTCAACCAGAAAACTATTAAGGTACCGTAACCAACCTTTTCTTCCTGTCAGCAACGTTTTTGGGTTAAGATTCTTGGTCTAGAGGTATTATTGCTTATTATATGACTCTCTTGAATACATTTAGCATATGCTTTTATTCTAACCAAGAACACAAGCAATTTGTTACAGAACCAACAATATTGATAGTATACAGTGCCAGTTTTTTTTTAGAAAGCTAGATTAGGAGACAATGCTTAATGAATGATAAGTCATAGCATTCTGTGGATGAATACATTTGTATAATTGACCGTTGCCTTACAACTCAATTTACTACATAGCTGTGCTAGTTTTACGTCTCTTGCATTACTCTTCTCACGTAATTAATTTAATGGGTAAGTAAGAAGTTAATTTTGATAATCATTGCCTTTATCATTTTATTTCTGTGAATACACTTCCAGATGGTTTCTAGTTAGACACAAATCCACACTTTAAATAGTCATAATGTGTTGTGTTTGCTGTTGGATTAATTGTGTTACTTTACTGATCGTCCCAGAGCTCATGTTTGCATGTGTAGTAGCTTGTTTTGAATCTGTGTGGCAGTTGTTTGACTTGTTGTCCTTGATCAGATCGCATGGGCGTTGAATAAGGGCATAAAGATGGACTTGAAGAAGTTTTGGGACATGGAGCGGGGCGTCACGTATATCCCATGGGATAAAGTGAAACCCAATGATATTCGAAGTCTTCAGGAAGGAGGCATGCTTGACGCTGAAACACTCAAACCAGGTAAACACCCACATATGACCTTTCTTTAGCTTCTAGTACATTCTTTAATAATGCTTTTTCATAGGACTTGACATGAATGTATGTGACATTTGTTTTTAAAATTATTTTTTAATTTGATCTTTAGAGTGGAAAAGTTTTGTGGCCAATCCGGCTGTGCCAGTAACAGAAGGACCTGAAGGAAAACAGGAAGACGGAGCTGCACTACCAGCGGTATCACAGGTAAAATACGAGGGGTTTCCTATAGAACTCCTCAAGGGCGTTCAGTGTCTCGGTCAATTTTTCTGCTCTCGTCTTTTCACGTCTTCGACATATGGGAGGCAAACAATGTTTCTGTGTTCTTTGCTTTGCACTGACGCTTTACTGGTGCAGGGTTGCCATCATTTCTGGCAAGTGAAGAGCCATAGAGCACAAAATAAAACAAGGTTAGTGTCATGACTGTCTAGTTTTCTTTCCGTGTTTCAGTGGCATCGCTTTCAATGATGAATTTTGTCACAACACGGTCACTGCTGTTCTGTAGTAGAGCTGATTTTGCTTAAATGTGTCTATATTGAACATTCCATGACGTTTGACATTTTGCACACAGTCTCAAAGGCTCTTCTAAATCTGTCGTATATGTTTTGGATGGACTAGGTTGCTTTTTAAGAAACTTTTGATACATCGTTGTTTGATATGACTTACAAATGTTTTGTTACATTGCTGCTTGAATAGTTACCCAAAAAAAAATATTTGCTGAAACTTCATTCACCTTCAGGCCCTCCAAGATGTAGATGAGTTTTTCTTGTACTTATTTGGAGAAATGTAGCATTGCATCACTTGCTCACCAATGGATGCTCTGCAGTGAATGGGTGCCGTCAGAATGAGAGTCCAGACTGTTGATAAAAACATCACAATAATCCACACCACTCCAGTCCATCAGTTAACATCTTGTGAAGTGAAAAGCTGCGTGTTTTGTAAGAAACAAATTGGCTGTTATCAGCTGTTTGGACTCATTCTGACGGCACCCATTCGATGCAGAGGATCCATTGGTGAGCAGGTGATGTAATGATACATTTCACCAAATCTGTTTCCATGAAAAGAAAAACTTATCTTGGATGGCCTGTGAGTGAGGGCATTTTTTTTTTTTTGGGTGAACTATTCCTTTAAATTGAACAGATGCAAATGACTATACTTGATCTAAAACTAAATTTTTAGTAAATGTAATTTGCTAACTTCAGATTTGACCCAAATTTGACTATTTGCGAAACAAGAACAGCGTCAGCGAGCAGTACGGTACCACAAGCTCTAAACAGAAATAATAACATACGGAAGCCCAAAGAGACCATACAATATTAATTCTTGTTTTCTCAAACACAACTTGTTTCTTATGATCTTGACACGAAAACAAGTTTTCTTGACAAAAAGTATTAAATATAACAGTAATGAACTGCCTCCAGATAACTTGCCAACATTAAAACGGCTGTCATTCTCATATAATTAGCCCTAAATAGTATGATTTCCATTGTTTAGTTACTGTATAAAATGGAACACACACAAAGAGAGTGCCTTATAAATAAACGAACTTTATCAGATGGATTTAAATTTGAATCTATTTTAAAGAGAATATGTGCTGTGAGCACAACAGGGGTTGGTACATGGGGTGTTTCTCTTCAGATGGCTGAAGTGTCTGACCAGTAGAAACCGTTTACTGTTCGATGCTGTGTCTAAATGATGTTCACTGGCACCTCACATGCATGCACTCCATAACAGTCTGAAGCTCATAGAGGTGATCAGGAACCAAAGGTTTAGCAGTCACTTTTATAGGAAAACCACAATTTTGGTGCATCACTGACTGATTTAGGCAGAAGGCGGAAGAACAGTTGCTGGGAAAACGCAAAAGAGGACAACAGGTGGGTTCAGGAAATGCAAGGAGAATCAATCATAGACCGTTTAATACTGGTTTATTTGAGTTTTATTTAACTGTAAAAAAACCCCTTAAGATTGTCAGACTAAGACTTTAATGCATGTAGAGTAAAATGTTTGCAGCTGGTGAATTAGTAATTGTAAATAAAGGTGGCAACCTACTCAAATGCATTTATTATAATTTTAAATACATTTTTCTAATTATAAAAAAACATTTCTAGCTTCACTACAAGCTAAAGCTACTTCATACTTGTTTTTTTTAGTAATGTGAAATATGTAAAGCTGTCATTTGTGTATACAAGTATGTTAGGAAACAGAACAAGAAAAGGTGCATCTGAAACGTTTTTACACATCTGTGTGTGAGTCTTAAGAAAATTAAGAAATCAAGATGGAACGTATAAAAGGTCAAAAACACCTCTGAAAAGGGTAGAACTTTCAAACCGCAATCAGTAGCGAATAACATGCTTGCATTGAACCTAATGAAGACCCTCGTTATTGGCAAATGTTGGAATGCATTTGTAGGATTGGTTTCAACTGTCGTTATTTTTGCATATCATCCAGTGCTGTTTTTGATCTCTGTGCTCTTAAGTATGTTATTGTTTCATTGTTAACTCCTGAACCACGCTGACGTGTTCAGTCCGTGAATTGTCTGCCTGATTCAGTGATTCACAAACGCACTTATACTGACTGATTTGACGGATACATTGTACAGACATACAAGAAGGATTAGTTCACAAATATATTATTTGCTAGTCCTGGTTTTGTCCAGAAGATCGAGAAAATAAGCAAACATTTTTAGGCAAAAACAATGATTGGAAAGAACTTCTTAAACTGTATTAATCTTAAATCGGCAAATTCTTAAGGCAAGACACTACAGGTGAATATGGTAAAAATATGAAACAAATGTCTAAAGTCAGGCGAATGATATATGAACAACCCCTGCACACATCTGAATATTTGGTTTGAACTGTTCTGGAACAGTGTTGTAAATACAACTTAACCACTGATTTCTAGTCGTGTCCGCTTTTGAAAGACCAAACAAAGTAGTTTCGCTTTCACAACGAAACACAGCATCACACACAGTGACCTTGAGTGAGCGGAGGCCGGAGGCAAGGCCGGACTGGGATGCAATTTCAGGCCGGGAAATCTCACACTCATCCAGGCCACACGGGAAAAAAGGGCCAGAATTGTACCTTTCGTCTATTTCAGATAAATGCTGTTCTTCTGAACTTTCTATTCATCAAAGAAACCTGAAAAATAATCGAATCTGTTTTCAACATAAATGTTTCTTGAGCAGCAAATCAGCATATTAGAATGATTTCTGAAGGATCATGTGATACTTAAGACTGGAGTAATGATGCTGAAAATTCAGATTTGATCACAGAAATAAATTACATTTTATAAAAATATTTCACTTTACTATTTTTGCTGTATTTTGAATCAAATAAATGCAGGCTTGGTGCGCAGAAGCGACTTCTTTAAAAACATAAAAAATCTTACTGATCAAAACCTTTTGACTAGTAGTGTTTTAAAACAATTTCTTTAAGTGCCTGAATGTCAAAATTACAATATTTTTGTTGAAAAAGTCTAATACACTATTGAATTATTAGACTGTGAGCGCTGCCAGTCAAGACCGATTTATGATTATCGATTTATCAAATGAAAAAATCTGAAATTATCACTTTGGTACATTGAGAAGGCATAAATATAAAATCTTAATAATAATAATAAAAAAATAAATAAAAACAGGGCAGCTGGCCAAATGAGCCGCCAGGCAACTGAGTATTCTCCCTGTGCTCCCGATGGCCAGTCCGGGCCTGGCCGGAGGGCTAGAGTGAGCGGAGGAGGGCGGGCTTGCGGCAACCACATGTGACGACCCCGGGCTGGACTCCGCTTCGTCCACGGTGAAAGCCGATCCGGCGATCCACAGCTACTTACAGTCTGTGAGTCAGAACAGCCGGCATTGTAGTCTACTCTCCCAGGATCAGGAAACAGTCCTCCATAAAATGTGCTGCACACATCTGAATATTTGGTTTGAACTGTTCTGGAACAGTGTTGTAAATACAACTTAACCACTGATTTCTAGTCGTGTCCGCTTTTGAAAGACCAAACAAAGTAGTTTCGCTTTCACAACGAAACACAGCATCACACACAGTGACCTTGAGTGAGCGGAGGCCGGAGGCAAGGCCGGACTGGGATGCAATTTCAGGCCGGGAAATCTCACACTCATCCAGGCCACACGGGAAAAAAGGGCCAGAATTGTACCTTTCGTCTATTTCAGATAAATGCTGTTCTTCTGAACTTTCTATTCATCAAAGAAACCTGAAAAATAATCGAATCTGTTTTCAACATAAATGTTTCTTGAGCAGCAAATCAGCATATTAGAATGATTTCTGAAGGATCATGTGATACTTAAGACTGGAGTAATGATGCTGAAAATTCAGATTTGATCACAGAAATAAATTACATTTTATAAAAATATTTCACTTTACTATTTTTGCTGTATTTTGAATCAAATAAATGCAGGCTTGGTGCGCAGAAGCGACTTCTTTAAAAACATAAAAAATCTTACTGATCAAAACCTTTTGACTAGTAGTGTTTTAAAACAATTTCTTTAAGTGCCTGAATGTCAAAATTACAATATTTTTGTTGAAAAAGTCTAATACACTATTGAATTATTAGACTGTGAGCGCTGCCAGTCAAGACCGATTTATGATTATCGATTTATCAAATGAAAAAATCTGAAATTATCACTTTGGTACATTGAGAAGGCATAAATATAAAATCTTAATAATAATAATAAAAAAATAAATAAAAACAGGGCAGCTGGCCAAATGAGCCGCCAGGCAACTGAGTATTCTCCCGATGGCCAGTCCGGGCCTGGCCGGAGGGCTAGAGTGAGCGGAGGAGGGCGGGCTTGCGGCAACCACATGTGACGACCCCGGGCTGGACTCCGCTTCGTCCACGGTGAAAGCCGATCCGGCGATCCACAGCGCGAAGTTGATGTATTTCCTCAGCAACCAGCACGGATCAGCTCTAGGCATGACGAAGCGGATAAAGTAGTTTCGCTTTCACATTGAAACGCACAACATCTTCAGGACATGGCGGCGGCAACAACAATACTACAGCGAAAATCAAAGTTACGCCACCTTTCTTTGCGTGAACATTTGGGCGGCGTTATGCAAATCTTCCCACATCGTGGCGTAGACATGTGGGGGCGTGTTAGAACGAGACGTTTTAGGTAGGCGTGGCTGACTCTTAACTTTTATAAAGAATATCTCTGGATTTGAGACTTTAGTCTTTGCAACTTTACAGATCTTCTTTATGCACCAAGAGCTTGTAACACTCCAAAAAGAAAGGGAAAATTGAAATCGCATCATATGACCACTTTAAGAACTGTTCACTGAAAGGTTCTTTGGGGAACCAAAAATGGTTCTACTATGCCATTGCTGTGAGAAAAAAAACAACCTTTTTTCAGAATATTATTCTAGCACTGTATAATGCACACTGTCATTTAAACGGCATACTGTTATGTTTTGTAGTATGTGAAACGATAAGTAATATGCTTTGATAAACCTTACATGTTTTTTCTAAAAATACCTTGCTTTTGGCAGCCCAATCAAATTAGTATTCAAGAAAAAGATCACTGTTGGCAATGCATTCAACACTGTGTGCATCCTGCGAAATATAGTCATAGTTAAATAACTTGGCTTCAATAAAGAAGTCATGAGACATTTCGATACAGAGATTCTTACCATGCAAAACTGTTTTTGTAAAATGCATCCAACTACATGTTTAATACTAAACATTTAATCACCTTAACACAATCTAATTTGACAGCAGATTTATTATGTTCTTTGTAATTTATCTGTTCTGTTCTATTACACTCTAAAAAATGCTGGGTTATATTTAACCCAGCATTTTTTTAGAGTGTATATTCTATTCCATTCCATGCTATGGCCCCAAAAAGGATTTGGACACTTCAGTTACTGAATTTCATTGCATTAGATGTCAAATTTCAAACCTAATGTCATATGTACACAAATTATACTGGAGCTTTTCTTACTTTTCTGAGCCACTTCAATTATTTTTAACCAACTGGTTTCAACGTCTTTTTGTTTTGTTTTTGTTTGTTGATCTGTTCCCGCTGCATTTACCCAGATGTCCTTGCAGAATAACCACTGTGCAAGACTTTTTGCCTTTTTTTGAACATTATTTGACTTGCTTCATACACAGAGAAAAAAAAATTGAGGTAGCATATACCTTGAAACAATTTTCACTCAGAAATGATTTTTTAAAATAACACCCCGATATCACAGACAGGCTTAAGCCTAGTCCCAGACTAAAACGCATGTCTGTGAAACCAGGTCTTGATATTTTGATGGCTACTTTATCTCCCACGACTGAAATGTTGTTTTTCACAGAAATTATATGTTGAAAAACAGTGGTGGACTTGATGCATCTTTGTAATTATGACTAAAAATGATTTTACTACTATTTTAATTGATTGTCAGGCTTATAAAATGTTTATAAAGCGGCAACAACAGCAATATGACAGAAGGACACCCCAACTGAATAGTTCATGGAAATAAAGTGCCTTAGTTCTTTAGTCTAACTGTGTTTATGATTGCATATCAGCATAACTTTAATATAAATGCATTAGTATTGAATATTAATACTGGCTATATTAATATTGAATGAGTTAATGGGTATTTCACAGCAGCTTCAAACATCATTTAGTATTTATAATCTGAACTAGTTCATCTACGGCATTTCTTTTGTATTATATGCACTTTTATCTTAAGTCCACTGTTAAATATTTGATATCTCCTCATGTGAAGGGCTGTTTTCTTGTAGAGTGACGTTACTGTCAGTGAAATCCGTCTCCGTGTTGAGGACCAAGCTCAGGGTCAGCATACAGAATGAAATATTTGGTTTGCCCAGAACCACCACTGATATTAAAATAGTCTATAGGACATAAGGTTAAAAACATGGCTCATAAGAATCCTATGTAGACATTTAAATATTTTTAAAATATTTATTTAACAGTTAAGTCAAGCAAAATTGATTATTATAATTTTTTTGTACTTAATACTTGTTAAAAATAACATTTTTGTAATAAATTGATATGCTCAATGCTGAATCCAGTGTTTGTGAGTCTAAAGCCGGGGTCTGTTCTTTGTATCTTGCTTAATACATCTTGAGATGATTTGACAGATGGCAGATCTTTTAATCATGATAACTGATGTCTGGATAATTTGGCAAACATTAATGGCAAACTAAATGATTTCCTCCTTTTTATCAAGACAATTCAGTGCTTATACACCAGTGAGAACATTACTTTTCACTGCTTTGTGTGGTTCTTAAAGATGCATACATTCAAATATATGTGTGTGTGTCTAAAAAGAGCTAATTTTATGTGTGTCTTTATAGTTTTGACTTCACATGTATTTTTTTTTAGCTATCCTTAATTTTCTAGTCATATTCAGAACGGGAAAACTGACTTTTTTGGTGTTCTCATAGCTTTTTGCTTCTGTTTTGGCACATCAAATAGATGTGTGCTGTTTTTGGAGAACATTGCACAATTCCTTAAATTAATGCAGAACTCCTGCTTATGAAATAATATTAAAGATGATCTATTTAAATATATTTAATATCATTTTTTTGCTCTTACTGTACAATCTTTGTTTTTAAACTGTGGACATAAACACAGCCTGATGGTTCAGGATCCAGATCACTAACTCAAAGGTTGAAGGTTCAGTCTCAAGAAGGTCTAATCCAGGACCTGGAGAGTTACTGAGCATCAGGAAGGCGCTGCTGTAAGTGCTGAGGATGTAATGATTCTCCTGAGAAACACTCACAGAGTCTGTGCGTGAAGTACTATCATCAGTATCAGTCTTAAACTCTAATACTGTGCAGTATTTTTTCTTTAGTAGTGTGGCTAAAACTTTGTCCTCTTTGATAAGTGAGCAGGGACATGGATGCCAAACATGAAAAGGTGTTATTTAGGTTTTTCGTCCTTTATTCAATATTCTCCCTGAGTATTTGGACACTTAACCAACACACGTATGAATAGCAGTGTTAAGGCAGGAATACGCTACACGATTCTTAAAATCTGAACAGATTTTAAAACACTAGGTGTCATACACTTGCCGACATTACAGAGGAGTAACTAAAGCGACGGAGGATCTACCACGTTCACAATCTCGGGCAGAAACACCGTGGCTTGCTGCTAGGAGATGCATGAAAAATGAAAGCAATGTTTTAAAATCGGCTTAAAATTTCAAACGTTTGTCCTCCGACGACTGAATGGAATCAGAGCCTGTGCCCATCATATACTACGTGGTTTTCTTTGAAATCGGTCAACTCGGTCTTCTAAACATCTGCAGGCTGGCTCTGACTTTCAGCAACTAATGTCGACTCGTCCAGACTGTAAATCGGGGCAGAAATCTGTACAGAAGTTGTGTATTTCAGTTTTTAGATAACAAAGTATCTTTATTTTTTAAAGAATGCTTTAGAATTTTGATGAGTTTTAAATTCTAAAGCAAATACTGGTAAAAATGAAGAAAAAAGTATTTTTGCTTGCTTGGTATTTTGATACCTAATACAATGACATTTAGACAAATTAGTTGTGATTTAAGTGTCTAAATATTTTTTTGGTTACAATGTATAACTGTTAAATGTTTTTGGTAACACTTCACAATTAGGCTCTATTCATTAGTTATTGCATTAGGTATTATAATAAAACATTGAACAATACTTAAACATCATGTATTAATCAGAATGTTCATTTCTACGCATACTATTTATCTTTAACCATTTTCGAGTTAAATTAAGTTAACATTAGCTCTTGTATTATAAGTGAACAATATTATTTTTTGTAACTGAACAAACCCAAATTAATGCATGCTCCTGAGGCCCATCTCATGTTTGCAAACGTACGTGTTATAAAATAAGTGTTACCTTATTTTTAAATGACATTTTAAATATGCACCTGTCATTTATAGTAGTATTTTATGTAATTAGTGTATAGTGTTTAAAGGGGTCCTATTATGCTTTTTCACTTTTTGGATTTTAGTCAGTGTGTCGTGTGTATGTTTGGGTATAAAATGATCTACAAGGTAACAAATCTCAAAGTCCACTCCAAAGAGAGATATTTAGTTTTAAAATAATCCCTTTTCAAGAACTACAACGAACGGCTCGTTTGGACTACAGCGTTGCTTTCCGGGGTTTTGTGATGTCACAAAGTGGCTCATTAGAATATCATTAAAATAATTCCCGCCTATGGAAATTCGAATGGTTGGGGGGAGGGGAGGGGCAAGGTATTGGTTAGAACGCTTGGTTGAGTGCATCAGACAAGTCAACGACGAAGAAGTGCTGCTGTAGAGTTGGTGCATCAGAGAAAACGAAGAAGAAGAGCTGCTGTAGCATCAAGTTTTCGCCATGTCGAAGAAATGCTGTTTTTTTGACCCCCGTGCCCAAATGTCTTTGTTTGGTAAAGCGGACGACGTCAGGAAATTATTTTTAACTTCGTTCCTGAGCATTAAGCGGTTGTTGACATTGTATCTAAAACGTGATTTAGCCAAAAAAACAAAACAGCAATAACATTACCAGTCTAATATGTCTTGCAATATCCGTGCGTGCAAAGGTTCTGCGCGATCCTCTTGTTCAATATTTTTCTGGGTCTGAATCCGGCTCAAATTGATATGGCAATATTGACGCCATCCTTAACTAAAGCAGACGGAACTTGCTGCTTTGGCAAGGGGCGGGGCAGTACTGAAACACCTTCTAAGCTGTTCTCCAATCACAACGCACTGGGACAGCTAACCAATCACATCACATTTAGTTTTTCTGAAGGCAGGCCTTCATCAAACCCGGAACTAATCGAGCCGTTGGGCCAGACTGGGGAGAAAGGTATTTTAATAATGTAAATTATGTGAAAAATAATGGGTTTTTCGAACCACCAAGCATGAGAGCATGTTCTAGTACACCCCCAAAACAAAATCAAGACTTTGTAAAAGAGCATAATAGGACCCCTTTAAAGTAATCTGTATATGAAATTATTCTAAAACCGTATATAAATAACCGAATATAACGATTGAAATCTCCTAAAGGACAGTCTAATGCGAAGTACTGTTAGTTAGAAACTATTGCATTAATCTCTTCTTCACGGAGTCTATTAAAGGTGGGAGGCTTGAAACTGCTTGTATTTGTATGATTTTCTGACCAGAACAAGCAGCCACAACATGCAAAACGTGCCACTAGATGGCATTGTCCTGCCGTCATGCTGCATGCACATTATAGTGTTTGTGAGGATTGTGCCTCTAGGGTCAGTGGCAGGGCAGGACTTAGGGGGCCGGGGGCCCCTGGCCTTGAGGTTATGTTTGTCATAATGTCCTCAACTATGACATCATGATGCAGTAACACAAAATACACAAAAATTTAAATATGCTTTGAGGTTCATATATAGTACAATTAATATGCAACATGTCTAGCCCAGTTAAAGTTTAGATGTAATATTAAATAGTCATTATAATTCGAAAAACAGGATGTGTTCTCTCAGTTGAGAGATCAAAACCCTGAAATAACACTGAGCAAAAAATGCCAGATATGTATTAGTGTTATAAAAATGTATTGTCATATCTGTGTCCTCTTATGTCAGTCAAATTTAATCAATATATTCAATCAGAATAAAAAGACATGTTGGATATTAACAATCAAATGAAAACACTCAACAAAATCCATAGATCGATTCTGCAAAAATTATGTTGTTTAAATATAACATTTTAATGTAGAAATATTAAATGATTGCAAAAATGAAATAAGCTACTTATTTAACATATGAAACTACGACCGCCAGTAGGTGGCAGCAAGTGTCTTAATGAGTGAGTTGAATCCTTAAATCAACCGAATCGTTTAAAATGCTAATTCATTTAGCTTCGCAAACGACTGTACGTATAGCCTGATTGAATCATTTACTGGTCCGTGAAACGCTGAGGAACAAAACACCGTGTTGCTTGGAGACGCAGCGGTTCTGTTGTTTGGTCTATTTTCTTTTCGGAATTTTGTTTCTGAAGTTACTCTGAAACTTGTTGTTTAGCCTATTTTACATTTGTGATCATGCAGATATTCTGAAAAACAATTGTTTGTGTGATAGGCTAACTCTATCATAGGCTATAAAAACTCATTAAATGGCAATTTTTTTTTTTTTACACATCCTTTTGATGACATTTCTGCCCCACTATGTGTGATGGCAGTGAGGCGGGAGAGAGAACACTCAAAACTCTTCAAATCGTGTAATTAAGTGGAACATTAATATAGAATCATCCTGTGTAAAGAAATGAGGTGTGAACATGAGAATGTATCATTATCTTTATCAGTGTGCTGAGCTAAATGATTAATGGAGCTGTTTAAAGTAGCCATGTGATCACAAATTAATTGGCGCAGATGCAATTCAATACATGTGTCCTTGTTCTATGTGAAATGATCATAAATATCAGTTTATGCTGTTTGATTATGGCCTTGAAGGTCGCAGTTGGAAGCTGTTAGCCCCGGCTGGACCGTTTAGCCCTTGCGTGCACAGTGGAACTGCGGCTGATCATTTCTGGCTGGCATATAATTGAACAAATCAAACAAACATAAACGGGTACACTCTAAAAAAAACACTGGGTTAAAAACAACCCAATTTGGGTTGTTATTAACCCAAGGGCTGGGTAAATATAGGACAGAACACATCTTGGGTTAAATTTACCCAGCATAATGGGTTGATTTAACCCAGCTAATGGGTTTATTCATTTTTACTATATTACTAGCTTATTTTTTACTTCATACATTAAATCATTTTTACAGATTAACTTAAATCCTCTAAACTTTTCTAAAATACTCCACACAACCACTGGTTTGCATGATAACTTCCTTTATTTTCCTTTATTTATCATTTACAGCATTGTTTATATCGTTTTTAATAGGCTATACATATTGGCTATATTTAAACTCGTTTAACAAACTTTAGACAAAAAATTCAACATTAAACAGAAGTAATTCACGTGTAATAGACCAGTTTTTGTTATTCTGTTTCCACCGTAACGGCGCTGGTTCTCGTGCCCGAGCTGGAGTCGTGTTCGGCGGGGAACTGCTAACGGACCGCCGCCCAGCGTTTCACTCTAGCCGACACATGCTGTGACTCCATAACCTGCCAATAAACAAACAATAAACTGCTCTGAGGACATGTATCTTTATGAATAAAATCATTTATTTTATGCAAAGCATCAGGCGAAAAGGCCGCGACACTCGTTAAAGTTGATTCACACCGCGCGCCTGTATGTTGCTCTGCATAAAATTTAACGATATACAGCACAGTAACGATTTTATAGATAAAATAAAATGTACACAAACCTGTATTATACCGAAGAATGCATCAATTCGATGGCACTTAGAACTGCTCTCTCGAGAAGAGAAGACGCAATCCCCGCGATAAATAACTCTACAATAAATAATATGTCTGACCCAGGATCTGAGTAACACAAAAACTACCCAAACATTGGGTTTGGTATGTCTGACGGTAAGTCCAGCCAATGGTAAGTCCAGCCATGGTCAGTGGATATCTGGGATTCAGTCCATTCACTGAAACTTTGAAACAATAAAGAATTATAAAAAGAATTGCTGAAAAGTGAATATATGTATAACTTTTACTGGAGCAAAACTTAAAAAGTTCCCTCTAAATTCTCTCCATGGCAATCTTAGCCTCAAGGCAGTCAAAAAAGTTTTTAATAACATAATATATTTAATTTAATTATATATGATTATTTATATTATATTCTGTATATTATGAGATATATATGCGTATTATCTGAGTTAGTCTGTGAAGTAACTGTGTTTATACAGTGGGGAAAATATTGATTTGATCCGGATTTTGAAAACGGATAGAGACAGAATACCAACCAAAGAATCCAGAAAAAACACATTATATAAAGGTTAGAAATTGATTTGCATTTCAGTGAGTGAAATAAGTATGTGATCCCCTACCAACCAGCAAGAGTTCTGGCTCCCACAGATTGGGTATGTGCCCATGTGAAGCACAGATTAGTCCTGTCACTTTAAAAAGTTACTCCTAATGTCAGCTCGTTAGGTGTATAAGACATCTGTCCACACAATCTGTATCTTCCATTCCAACCTCTCCCACCACCATGGGCAAGACCAAAGAACTGTCAAATGATGTCAGAAACAAGATTGTAGATCTGCACAAGGCTTGAATGGGCTACAAGACCATCAGCAAGAAGCTTGGTGATAAGGAGACAACTGTTGGTGCGATTATTCGGAAAAGGAAGAAATACAAAACAACCATCAATTGGCCTCAGTCTGGAGCTCCAGATCTCGCCTCGTGGGGTAAAGATGATCATGAGAAAGTTGAGGGATCAGCCCCGAACTACACGGGAGGAGCTTGTTAATGATCTTAAGGCAGTTGGGACCACAGTCACCAAGCAAAATATTGGTAACACACTACGCCGCAATGGACTGAAATCCTGCAGCGCCCGCAAGATCCCCCTGCTCTAGAAGCCACATGTACAGGCCCGCTTAAAGTTTGCCAAAGAACATCAAAATGATTCAGAAAAGGCTTGGGAGAAAGTGCTGTGGTCAGATGAGACCAAAATTGAGCTCTTTGTCATTAACTCGTCTCGCCGTGTTTGGAGGGAGAGAAATGCTGACTATGACCTCAAGACCACCATCCCTACAGTAAAGCACGGAGGTGGAAACATTATGCTTTGGGGCTGTTTTTCTGCTAAGAGTACAGGACGACTTCACCACATTGAGGGGCAAATGGACGGGGCCATGTACTGTAAAATCTTGGACGAGAACCTCCTTCCCTCAGCCAGAACACTGAAGATGGGTCATGGATGTGTCTTCCAGTATGGCAATGACCCGAAACATACTGCCAATGCAACAAAGGAGTGGCTGAAGAAGAAGCACATTAAGGTCATGGAGTGGCCTAGCCAGTCTCCAGACCTCAATCCTATAGAAAATCTGTGGAGGGTGCTGAAACTTCGAGTTGCCAAACAACAGCCAAGAAACCTTAAGGATTTAGAGAGAATCTGTAAAGAGGAGTGGATCAAAATCCCTCCTGAGATGTGTGCAAACCTGGCGACCAACTACATGAAACGTCTTCCCTCTTTGCTTGCCAACAAGGGTTTCTGCACCAAGTACTTAGTCATGTTTTGCTTGGAGATCAAATACTTATTTCACTCACTGAAATGCAAATCAATTTCTAACCTTTATTTAATGTGTTTTTTCTGGATATTTTTGTTGATATTCTGTCTATATGTTAAAATAAACCTACCATAAAAATTACAGACCCTTCTTTTTAAGTGGGCACACTTTCAAAATTAGCAGGGGATCAAATAAATATTTTCCCCACTGTGACTCTGGACAGACAGAAATTATTACATTAATGCACACATTAAACAATTATTACATTAATGCACACTGTGCTGTTATTTTAAAACATTTAATTTTTTTCTATCACTGTGGTAATATTTTAAATAAAAAAAATATCTAAAGAAAAAAAAAACAACCTCTGCACATAAAAAATGAACTGGCCAGGTGCCTTGAAAACGGCGCAGACCAATTTTTCACTGTTTAGAGGCTTGAATACACTACACACATTTTCAAATCTGAACAGATTTTACAACACTAGGCATCACACCCTTGCTGGCTTTTGAAAATGGTTACAGATTAAAACTGGTAATCATACACTAAATGGTTGAGGATCACATTCTTTCAGATTTTCAAGTCGTTACGAACACAACAAACACAGAAACACGCTCTAGGAGACGCATGGCAAATGAAAACCGTAAGTGTTCTCAAAACATGTTTGATATCCTCCCACTGGATCGATTTGCAGACTGAAGCTAAAAAAAATATCCGAGTCTGTGTTCATTATACACTGTGATTTTCAGTGAAACAAGTCTTCTCAAATCTGCAGACTTTGTCAGCAACGTTGTCAATTCGTCCATACTGTAAATCAGGGCAAAATTTGTGTAAAGTATTCAGTGGGTAGCCTAGGAAAAGTTGCATAGTGGACCAGACTTTATGCTGGTAGTCAAAGACTGGCTATGTGAAACTGAGTTTGTGCTAATGCTTTACATTAAAAGAACAGTTCACCCAAAAGTAAACACTTGCTGAAAATGTACTCACTCTCAGGCCATCCAAGATGTAGATGAGTTTGTTTCTTCAACAGATTTGGAGAAATGTAGCATTACATCACTTGCTCAGCAATGGATCCTCTGCAGTGAATGGGTGCCGTCAGAATGAGAGTCCAAACAGCTGATAAAAACATCACAATAATCCACACCACTCCAGTCCATCAATTAACATCTTGTGAAGTGAAAAGCTGCGTGTTTGTAAGAAACAACTTAAAACTTTAAAATAAGTTTCAACTTTAAACGTCCCTTCTGCCCAAAATACGAGTCCATAATAATGCTTCCTCCAGTGAAAAAGCATCCATCCACATAATTGTTTACAGCTGTTTTGGACCGTTTTCAATAGAAAACGGTGCTTGGTCTGTGCAGATTTCTCTCCTGATTCAACTTTTTCATTGGAGAAAGCAATATTATGTATAGAGGATGATTTGAAGTTAAAAAGTCTTAATGATAGATTTGTCTCATACAAACAGGTAGCTTTTCACTTCATAAGACGTTAATTGATGGACTGGAGTCATGTTGCTTGTCAAAGATGATGGTGATTTGCTTGCTTCTACATTTGTATATTTAATGTCATCCACAATCTTTTCACCATCATGGAGATGTTACCACAGATTCACACTCTCTCATGAACAACCTGGCTCTCTCTTGTAAAGTACTATCATGCCCTGAGATCACTTTGGTGAAAATAAGTTTGCCAAACACATGCCTTCACCATGGCACCTTGGCATGAGGATGTTCTCCACAGGATTTTATACCAACTTCTAAAGTCTCTTCAAGTTGGTGCTGACATTTCAGAGTGCATATTATGCAAGGTTCAGGCAATGGATTTTGTTATATCATACAATATTAAACGGTAGTTATTTGCATGATGGAAGAAGAAACATCTTCAGTGTTTTGAGGTCAGAATTTTGTACAGTACCTGTACATGTAAGATCTTTAGTTTTGAGTCTATGGCTTCAGATGGCAGCAAATCAATTTGATATATTTTTCACATGAAAAATCGAAATAGTATTACCTTGCACATGTGATTATGTCAATTACTTCTTCCAGGATTGATCCTCAATTTTGATTTCAAAACTTTGAGCTGTAGTTTAAAAGGTTATATCTAAAGTGTTTATTTGTGTTTTGTGTGCAATAAAGAATACAGCAGAACACACTTTGCCTCCTCATGTCCTTATAAACATATCTTTGATTTCTCAAGTCTCATTGCTGTTAGAAATGTCCTTTCACAAAGCTGTTCCTCTTCTCGACATTATAGAGCCCTTCAGTTCAACCTGTTGCTACACTGAATGTCCCAGGACCCCCTCCTAACATGCGTTTACCACCTCCAGCCATGATCACAGGAGCCTCCCCTCCGTCGTTCCCTCCTCCTGGATTCAACCCCTCGCAGATGCCTGCAGGTACTACTATTTTTTTTCTTTTTCTTTTATTCAGCAAGGATGCATTAAATTGTTCAACAGTGGCAGTACAGATATTTATAATGTTGCAAAAGATTTCTACTTCAAATAAATGCTGTTCCTTTTAACTTTCTATTCATCAAAGGATCCTGGGGAAAGAACGGATCACGGTTTCCACAAAAATATGAAGCCGCACAGAAACTGTTTTCCACATTGATAATAAGATATATTTCTTGAGCAGCAAAGCAGCATATTAGAATGATTTCTGAAGGATCATGTGACACTGAAGACTGGAGTAATGATGCTGAAAATTCAGCTTTGCATCACAGAAATAAAATACATTTTACTATACATTCACATAGAAAACACTTATTTTAAATTGTAATAATATTTCATAATTTGACTGTATTTTTGATGATCTTAAAAAAAAATCTTACCGACCCCAAACCTTTTGTCAGTGTCTAGATGAATAGATAGACCAGAATGAAATAATAACACTAAGTCACCTTAACATGAATTATTACCTTGTTTTTAAACAGGATTCCCTCCTGCCGCCCCGGTGGTCTCTATGAACCCCGCAGGTCCTCCTCCCAAATTGTAATAATATTTCATAATTTGACTGTATTTTTGATGATCTTTAAAAAAAATCTTACCGACCCCAAACCTTTTGTCAGTGTCTAGATGAATAGATAGACCAGAATGAAATAATAACACTAAGTCACCTTAACATGAATTATTACCTTGTTTTTGAACAGGATTCCCTCCTGCCGCCCCGGTGGTCTCTATGAACCCCGCAGGTCCTCCTCCATCCGTCACAGGTATCAATCAGCTGTAACTCGATGTACAATTAAATTCAACATGAAATCAAAATTGGCCAAAAAACTTGATACATGTTCCTGGTCCAATTTTGAAACGATTCATGATTCAAACTGTCTTGTAAATGATTTACCAGTGCACGTAACTCCAAAGAAACCATAATGGTTTGTAAAATCTTTGAATTGTTAAAACAAAAATTTTCAGTGATATCAAACTCTGTACACTCTACACTCTGTTTGTAGCTAAACATGTTTACTAAAGCTAGTGATGTTTTTGTCTTTTGTAATAACAGAAACCCCAACCGAAGAACCTTCAAATGAATCCCTCGAGGCTCCCAAGAGTCACATGGACCCGACAGGAGCTCAAGCGCTCAGTCCGCCGCCTCTCAGGGGGTTTCTGGGGCCCAGACCGGGACCCCTACCGCCACACCACCCTGTGGGGCTCCGCCCACCCTTCATGCCCCCTTTCGCTAATAACGCCCGTCCCATCCTGCCCCCTCCCAATATGGCCCCTCAAATGATGCCCCCTAGGGGCCCCAACCCCATGTTCGGAGAACCCCCTGCAGGGCGATTCCGGATGCGCATGATAGGTCCTCCAAGACACGATTTCCCCCGTCACAGGCTCCCAATGGGTCCTAGAGGAGAGGAACCGCACTGGCGGGATCAAGGACCTGAAAGGGGCCCGGACAGATTTGGAAACGAGCCACCGTTTCATCGGGGTGGATGGGGAAGGGGGGGCCCTCGTGGACGAAGTCGCTTTGGGAACTGAGTTGCGTGGTTTTTTTAGGTACTGCTGGCTTCAGCTGTGACTGGACTGCGGAAAACGTGACTCTGCGTCCCTGTGAAACGGGAATACGGAGAACATATTCCATGTATTATATACAGAGTCCACATGAAATTAACAGACACTGTTTGACATCTCTGAATATGAGTGATAGTGCTCATCTTTCTACGTGTCGTCATGTTCGCTTAAATAGGCGAGACAGAACCAGGGATCATATATTATGAAATTCCCATCTCGCTCCATGCGAATTCATGCGAGGTCTGTCATTTTCGGACGTTACACTCACTACCATAGACTAACATAAGAGGTCTAGTGTAACTTGTTAAATGTAAATAGTACAGTTTGCACATTTCTCAATTGTTCTATGAAGAACCATCTGTGGAAAATGTTCAGCCCATCTTCCGTTGTGTATATTTGGAGGTAGTATTTACTTTGAAGCTTCTGTAGGCTTTCAGTGAGGAAGAAGAACAAAACTCTAGTCAGCAGTGGAGCATCATCTTTGGCCGGCTAATTTTACGAAGCTATTTTTTACCAATCAATCTTGTTTTCTTTTTCTGTCTTAATGGTTTATATTAACATGCTAAAACGAACTCGAGTAAATGTTGTGGCTACTTAAACTGACTTGTTAGTTTTCTTTTGCAAGGAGTTGAAGTGTAGAGAATGCAGTTCTGCAGTTTTCTCAGTAGAGGGCGCTATTTGTCAAGACTCAGACCCGAATACTGTCAGTCTGGTAAAATGTTTTTAAAAAAGTATTTCTCAACCAGGGTTATAATAGTTAACTAAAACTAAAACCATAAAAAATCATTACTTGAAATAAAATAAATGTTAATGTTTTAAAAATTTATAAAATATATTTTTTTCATCTAGTTGCCAAGTCAACATTTCTCATTTTAATTTAGTTTTACTCGAATAACAAAAACTTTAAAAATATACAAATATATATTTAAAAAAAAAACTAAAAATAACAAAAATACTAAAACTCGAACTAAATTAAAATGATACTTATTTTACTTAATTATAATTATGCTAAAACAACACTGTTCTCAACACACGCGTCAGTTAAAATTAAATATGAACTACATTTCAGTTATTACTTTGCATGTTAATTCATATCAAAGACAGGTTATTACAAAACTAAAAACGTAGTACAGCTATATAAAGTTGAATCATTCTAGAAGATTTCAGCTCAATCCATGAGTCAACAGTCCGTGGCATATATTTAATATTCATCAGTTATGTAGTGTGTTATGAATAGATATTTCGCTGTAGTTCTATTTATGCTTTTATAGACAGGATTTTGGGCTTTAAAGAAACAAATAAAACATTAAATTTAAGATTATATGTTGTAATAATATAATTACTAATGTATTACTATTTAATAGTTATTATATATAAATATGATATAAATATTAATATAAATATTAAATTATTATATAAATACACAAACCACTAGTTATAGTATTACTATTAATATATTACTATAAATAGTGGTTTGTGTATTTATATAATAATTTACATTTACATTCAGTCATTTAAGCAACCCTAAAGCATCCTAATGAGAATTTACAACATACTACAGTAAGTATGTCTTTTAGGTCATAGTCTCCCAGATTTCCTGCGTGAAACATAACAGATTAAGCATCTGAAAACTTGAACTTTATCCAGTATAGCGTCTTATTTGATTATTTACGGATTCATATTTTTTCCATAATGGTTCCAGATTATGATAGAAATCCCAATAGGAATACTGTAACATATTGCTTTAGGGTTTTTTCACTAGGGCAGTATGGTTTTAAATCAAATAAACCGTAATGCAAGCTTTACTGAACTCTCTGTTTAAGTTCTTAGGTTGTCGAACAAAAACCTTCCTTAACATTCAGACCACTGTAAAAAAAAAAAAATCCGTAAAATTTACGGTAAAAAAACGGCAGCTGTGGTTGCCGGAATTTTACTGTAAAAAATAAGGTAGCAACGTTTTACGGTTTTATTTTACAGTCTTTTACCGTTAAATTCACAGTCATTTTTTACAGTATTAGTTTTTGGTTCTGAAAAATAACCTTTACAGAACGTTCTTATAATGTACTTACACAAAAACCTTCCCTTAATGTTCCGGGAACGTTCGTTTTTGGTTATTAAAAACATAAAAGATTGTTTCTAGAACATTAGGTGTTGGTTCCCAAAATTACCATATAGTAACATTTAAAGGATTATTTCACTTCCAGAATAAAAATGTCCTGATAATTTACTCACCCCCCAAGTCAACCAAGATGTTCATGTCTTTCTTTCTCCAGTCGCAAAGAAATTAAGGTTTTTGAGGAAAAAATTCCAGGATTTTTCTCCATATAATGGACTTCAATGGTGGCCAACGGACTGAATGTCCAAATTGCAGCTTCAAAGGGCTCTACACGATCCCAGCCGAGGAATAAGGGTCTTATCTAGCGAAACGATTGGTCATTTAAAAAAAAAATATATATATATATATATATACAGTATATACTTTTCGACCACAAATGCTTGTCTTGCACTGGCTCCGCGATGCACGTCCGCAAATTCACACATTAAGTAATCACGTTGGAAAGGTCACGTGCGGTTAGCTCTTCGTCTGTGTACTTCGGTTCAGAGGGTAGGACGAAAACCATCTCACCTTTCCAACGTGACTACGTAATGCGTGAAGTCGAGCTAGTGCAAGATGAGCATTTGGTTAATAAATATATAGGCCTAAACTATTTTATTAATTTTTTTAAGAAAATGACTGAACGTTTCACTAATTAAGACGCTTATTCCTTGGCTGGGATCGTGTAGAGCTTTTTGAAGGTGCATTGAAAGGTGCCTTCAGCCCGTTGGTCCCCATTGAAGTCCGTTATATGGAGAAAAATCCTAGAATGTTTTCCTCAAAAACCTTAATTTCTTTGCGACTGAAGAAAGAATGAAATAATTTATTTCATACTATTAATCTCAGAGTCAACAGATGCGTTCGGGATGCATCAGATGTTTGGGCGCGTGCGTCCATGCGTGTGTTATGAATTCATCTGTAGGATGTTCAGTCAATGCCAACAAGGGCACGAGCTCCCCGGTGACCCTGTCCTTACAGCCCAGAGCACACTGTACTGCTGATTTTAAAACACGGATGTGACAATCCATCATTGCTCGTGTCACTGGAAGTTTTCCTCTAGAATAAATGTGGAGAGATTGTCTTCTCTTGATGTGTGTGATGGTCTGACCCCTGCTGTCTAGCATCTGGTGCATTGATGCCCAGAATATGTGCCACATGGTGACATGCATTAGATCGTTCCTGTTTAAAAATGGATGTTTGGGTGCATTTTAGGGCTGTCAAAATGTCTGAAAAACTAAACTTTGTACTTAAATATGATCAGAATTCGAATTATATTCAAATTTAAAATGCATAATTTCAGTTAGGGTGTAGAAAAGCTTTTGGCTTCTCTTCTGAGGGCGCATCGAGCAAAATATTACTAATGCACGTTTATTCAGTAAGATAACATGACTAGTGTGACCACACGTCCACTTTTCCCCGGACATTTTTTGGACCTAATTCCCATTCTTTATCCCGTTTAAACATATTTTCATATCCTTTAAACATTCTTGGCGCATCAGGGAGCCGCTCTCAGTATGCAGAGTATTTAAATCTCTTTTGAATGAGCGTTCGCACTGTTCACTTTCGATTTCGGGATCACATGCACTCTGTGTAAAGGAAGCACATCTTGCAAAATCAGCTATTTGTCAATGAGCTCAGGATCTGTTGAGCAGCAAATACTCCAGCATGGTCTTGTCAGTCATCTCTCCTTATTCTCGACCTGTGATCAGTCAAAGCTGACTCCTGCAGCTCTTGTTGGATGTAGGGTTGCCAAGTCCGCGTTTTTTCCCACAGAATTGGGCTGCTTTTAAACTGTTGCCATGGGTTTATTTTCCCAAGTGGGTTAAAGGTTTGAAATATTGCATAAATTACATTTGACTGAAATGCCTGTATTGAATTATTTTGCATTCAATTTTAACCTGTGATGAAACTTTCATGGATTTTTTCATGAACTGTTCCCTCCTGGTGGTAATTTTCAAGAAACGGCTGAAAATACATCTCTTTCATCTTCATTTGACCCTCAAACTCTAGCACTAGAATTATCCTAATTCTAATTTTATTTGCTTGTTATTTTAATTAAATAAACTTGACCCTCTAACATTTGCACTCTATTCTATTTCTATTCTAACTACTTGTTTTATTTAAAAAGAAAAGAGCCTTTAACACTAGCATTCTCTATCCTTTCTACTTGTTTTCTTTTTATTTATTATAAATAATGACCTTCTAACACAAGCATTATCTATACTTTTTCTGTTCTATTGACTTGTTTTCTTTTTATTTATTCTAAAAACAACCAAAACAAAAAAATACCTTGCTACGTTTACTTTGTTAGTTGAAACCCTGCCTCCTTCCCCCGCCCCCCACTGTCCTCTTTTTGGAAAACTAAAATATGGTCACCCTAAACATGACTATCTGTGAAAAAAAACGCATAATTTTTAAAATAATGTTTATAAACCATATATAATTAATTAAGTTGCTTAAACAACTATAAACAAAACAGCATCATGTATGTATGCATAGTTTAATACAAAGGGCAGAAAGCCAATCACACAGAGTACATTTTTCATTTAAAAACATGAGATGCAGATATATGTCTCGATATATGTTTTTTAAAAAGTTAAACCTACATTAATTTTACATGGCTTTCTAAACATGCGGCTCTTTTGTGCGAGATGCGAGTGCAACGGTGATAGATGTCCCTCTAGAAAATGCGTGAAATCTGCGTTCTGTGTTAACGGCTTGGTTTCAGTTTTGACTCTCCTCATTGATGTTCTCTTTTTCCGCAATATTTTTAATGAACAACGCAGCAGCGCCGCATCTAGTGGCTTCAACTGGATAGGCTAACAAAAACATTATAATGCAACGACACTTACATTGTCATCGCATCTCGTGCACCACTGATAAGGCTGTCTGACGCACACCTAAAATTCGAATGCCTGAATGTGGATTTTTATTTTAAATTTGACAAATATTCGAAATTAATTTTTTTTTTACAGCCCTAATGCATTTCCATTAATTGATTAAATTAACATTATATTAGTGATATCATTTGTAATGACATTTCAGGCTTTAATAGCATGATGCTATGGTTTTGTGGGTGGCTGTCAGGGCATTGCTATTTGGTTGCTAAGATGTTATGGGTAGTTGTTAGGTGGTTGCTTGCTGCCTCAAGTCAAATGACCAACCCAACGTCTTTAATATTCAGATTTGACTCGAGTCCTTCCTTTATTGGAAGTAAGTGCTTCAATGGAGTTGGCATTCCATGCAAGCTCCTTTCACCGCAAATCTGATTGGTGAGATTTTCTGTACAGCATCATATAGCTTTCCACCAGAAATTCAACTTTTAAACTGATGTTTTAAAAATAACTTGAAATAATGTGAACTGAAGACTTCAACAGAAGCATACCATCATTTAACAACCCTGAAACTCACAGTAGGTCTGTATTTAAAGCTTTATAAGCTATCATTGAAAATCAATTTCCTATGGAAAAAATGAATGGAATTTTTATTTCCGGAACCCGACTGTTGCACTTTTTTGTGTCAGTTCCAAAATCAAAACGACCAATATGTTCACCAGGCATTTCCCCAAAGCTTTGTAAGCTTAGATCAGAGACTATTGGTCCCAATGGTTTCTACGATCTACAAAGATAGTATAATGCTCCATTAAAATGGATACAAAGTCCCAAGCAGGACATGGAAACCCCAGAGCATTTGAGTGGTATATGAGGTCGGTGGAGAGCAGAGAGTGTTTAGTTAAAGATCTTTCAGTTGTAGCTTGATGTGTCTCCAGTGCAGAGAGAGAAAACTTCTCTCTCTCTCTCTCTCTCTCTCTCTCTCAGGTTCAATCCTCAGTTAAACAGGCTATGCGCTGCTCCTTTATCAGACAGCAGATATGATCTCTGATGCTCTGCGAAGATTGAAAATGAGAGATGAGAAGCGATGAAATGCATTGATATGCACCAATCAGCCATATGCTAAAATAATCAGCTGTATAATCGGTGCTCATTTAGGACTCATGCATATTTTATTTTAAATGCAAAATGGCTATTTACATTTTTGACCTGTTTCATAATGCAGTCTTTTACTTGTTAAAAAATGATGCCCGTCACCCTTGTTATTCCAGCTGTCGTGGATCTTCTTTATAATAATGTTCGTGTGGGCCTGTTGTGTGATTTGTGTATTAATAACAGGGGTGTTTGTACAGATCTTGACGTTTGTATTGTGCTGTGATGAAGTGTAAGGGCTCCAAATATGCATATTTTAAATCTTCCCGACGTGAATTATTCATATCATACCCACGTCCACAGAATCGTTCATTCACTCCAGAAAAGGCCCAGAATAAATTGAGCACTGTTTTTGCTGAGACAGATGGGTTTGTGTTTGTTTATAATAAGGGCAGCGGGATTCTTCATTGACTTCATGTCAGCACAAAAAGAAATTCTGAGAGTGTAACGCGAATTATTTTGAGTTTAATCATACTTTTGTCTTTGAACTATTTACATGCTGAATTAAGAGTATTATTGATTCTTTTTAGATGTTTTGGTTATGATTGGTTAAATACAATTAAGTCTTGAATTTTTAATCTCTGTGTGGGTACTAAGTTGTCTTAGATTGTGATTGTTGCTAAGATTGGAATGATTATTATTATTGCTTAAAGTTAAAGATTTTTCTTCTGGCAGAGAATAAAACAGCAGAAGAATCCAGTAGATTCGCATTTTGCATAGTTCACCCAAAAATGAAAATTAGCTGAAAATGTACTCACCCTCAGGCCATCCAAGATGTAAATGAGTTTATTTCTTAATGGAAACAGATTTGGAGAAATGTATTTTATTTTATTTAAATTCCATCACTTGTTCACCAATGGATGCTCTGCAGTGAATGGGTGCCGTCAAAATGAGAGTCCAAACAGCTGATAAAAAACATCACAAGTAATCCACACCACTCCACTATCTTCATCAGCCATTGTTACCAGTGACTCATTTGTGCAGTTGTGTTTGCTCAGGAAATTAAGCGATAATTTCTGAGGTTAAACACTGGCTTGAGTCCAGGCTTAAATTAATTTGATATATTTGCAGCTTTGCATGGAGGGAGTCCAGACAACGTGCCCACTTGAGTGAGATAAACAAACTGCTTCAGATTGTTTCTTGTTGCTTTAAATGGCCCTCTTTGTGCGTAACTCATCTCCGTTGCCTTAATCACGGGCTTATGGCCAGAACTGTCTTGTGAGTGTTATTTGCATTTTCTGTAGAGAACAACGGATTACTTATTCCTTCTCATACAACATGAGTTCATATTAATGTCTGCTTTGCAGCAACTTATTTGCTTACATAATACTGACTTGTTTGATCATGCTGAGTTATTTGAACTAAATGTTCTTTGTGTAATCAGATTATTTGTGTTGGGTTTCCCATGTTTGGACATATGGCTGTGTCTCTGGTTATTTGTTTTGAATATTTTCTGTGTACGTGGTATTGCAAGATTCCCATGATTTGTTAAAGAAAAAATATCAGTGCTAGGCCTATTACTAAGACCTGTCATGCAGTGCACAAAACTCAACCCTGAAAGACTTTTAATTATCTGAAGGCTGTCTGTCCAAACACTTTTTACAGTCGGTGTGTCCTTGTGTTGTGTAGCAGCAAAACCACATAAACAATAGGGATGCTCCGATCCGCCTTTTTCACCTCCAATACCGATTCCGATACCTAGGGTTTGGTATTGGCCGATACAGATACCGATCCGATACCAGTGAATTTTTTTTCCCTCATTTAAATAAATGTAGAATTTATACATCTCTGTGTGTGGAACTGATAATCATTATTTCACAATCTACTAGATACAGACTACTTCATTATAAAGAAAAATAAAATAAACACATATGAAAAAATATAGGCCTATGTATATTTATAATCTATGACAAAAATTTATCAGAAACTAGGTTAGTGGATAATTTGGCAGCAAAAGTTATTCTAGAAAAATCAGCGCACAATAATTTTAGAAATCCAAACATTTTGTGAAAAAACTGTATTTTGGTGGGGAACAAATAAAAGTGATGCACTAAATATGGTAAAATGTTACACATTGCTATTTGTATTATTATAAAATCCATTCATTAAAAACATTCATGAATGTATTTATATACAAGTATATAATATAAAATTAAAATTTATTTAAAACGTATAGCATATTTTATAATAAGGCAACAACATATGATAGATACGATAGGACAAAACAAATACAGTGCAGCACGAACTGTTTTTATACAGTCAACCCTCTATGGTTTTATATATAAGTTATGCCATTTTACAAACATATATAATGTTTGTAAAATGGTACAGCTTTTTAAATATCTGAAAGTACACTCTTAATATCAGT
>NW_015505840.1:420679-442479 GCF_001515645.1 Sinocyclocheilus grahami
AACGAATGACTGACAGCCACAGCGGAGAAAAGAGTTTGTGTGAACTTTAATGTAAGGACTTAAATATTCATATGTAGCTCACATTAAGCTATCGTATGGCTTCAGAAGTAACACAGAATAATTCGCACAATCGAGAAAAAAATAAAAAATAAAATAAATAAAAAATTCTCCGATTTGGATCGGGTCTCTCTGACCGATAACCGATCCGAGAAAAATGCCACTATCGGAGCCGATACCCGATATGAATATCGGATCGGCACATCCCTAATAAACAAGTGCAGGAATGTCTTATAAAATATTGTTGACCACTTAAGATCAGTGCTCAATAAGAGTTTGTATCAGTAACTGATATTTAGCGGCAGTTTGATGTGATTATGAACATTTTGAAAATTTAAATCAATTTAAAATTGTGTTTAGATATTATTTTAGGTGATGCGACAAGTAGTCACCTTCTTTAAAACTATTTTTAATCATTATTTGGCCTTTCAGTAGTTAATTTATTTAATATAATTATATTTAAAAAAATATGAATAGTAAAATCTTAAAATGATGTGATAATTTAATTTGTTAATTTGATACTGTAAATATAATTAATATGGTATATTTTTATATATTTTTTCTTAAAATAATGTAAGGCATCTATCTATCTATCTATCTATGTAATATATTTAATGTATTTAATGTATTTAATATATGTCTTTGTTATATATATATATTACATTAATTAGCATTAATATTATTATTATTACATTTACATTTTTTCTATTTCAACTGGAAACAATGCAGTTCTGTTAATCAGCGATGCTATAATAATCACAAAATGGCCAATAATTGGTTGAAAGCACCTCCACTTCACCTTCTTCTTAGCGTTGTCATCATGAACAATATTTAGTCTGTTTTTTCTCATTAGTGAGCTGTTATTCTGGACATTGTGAACCGTGTGGAGTTGGACTCTCACCAGTCCTCATGGCTCATTGGCTTGTCCTAGATACTTGGGGCTTAAGATGACCCACTTAGATGCTTTTACTCATTGTGTACACAGCAACACAACACGTGAAATATGTATTACAATACACCAACGCTCATATTTCACTGTGCAGGCTTTAAACTAAAGTGAATGTGAAACTTTGCCTGATTGGCTGGTTCTCTGCACAAGCACGTCTGATTGGTTCTGATCTGCTTTAAATCTGTAATTGGTTTGATTTATGTTTTAAAACATCCATCTCCTCTCACTCTAGTCCAGAAGAGGACAGATGTGAACTTGGCTTTGCATAATTGACCATGCATCTTTATTTTTGCCAGTAATGGATGTTGGGAAGGAGAGAGCGGCTGCTGAGCCAGCGTGGCCGATAAAAGACACGCACGCCTGCACATGCAGGGTCTCGGATTCACATGGATGATCCCTAATCCTGATAAATATGAAGGATGAATTGTCTGGAGGGGTGACTCCAGCTCATGGCTCTGACTTCGGGAATGACTCAGCATCCTCTGCCTCCATTATAACACCACGACGGCTAATGAACCTGCAGAGGATTTTGGGGAAACTGAAAGTAGGTCTGTTAGCCCAGAAGTTCAGAGTAAACATAAAAAAGGGCCATCCATCAATGCTGTTAATTATGCAGGAGATAAATGATCCTCGTAACTTTAGCATGATGGAGGACAGATGCTGAGGAGAAATGTCACGGTGTAGCTGTTTCGTACTTAGCATTTCCAGCCTTATCTGAGATCTGATACGCAAGTAAATATGCTAGCACGTTATTGTCAGCCTGATGTGATTGTGTTTCAGATCCCTGTTTTTGAAAGCAGACAGATGCTCCCATTGAAATGAAACTCGTATTTCATTGTTGTTGATGTGAATTGGCTGTAGCTGGAATGATATATAACTAGAACTTCTCGCACTCTGCAGGAGTCTGTTTAAGACTAATTTGGACATTGCAAGGGACAAGTGCCAGGATGTTGTACTGCTGAGCCTTCAGGAAATCATTTTCCCACCTTAGATCCGACATGCCATAGATAGACTTTGAGGACCGCCATAGAGGTACAATGTCAAATATGTAGAGGAGTACCAATAGTTATAATGTTAACATAAATTACTGGTAAAAAGAAAGATATTTATCTCTGTTAGAACCATGGGATCAAAAAAATTTCTGATTTCACTCACGTAAATATGACGACACACTTCAACCATTCAGTATTTTTTTAAAGAAATTAATAGCCTACTTTTATTCAACAAGGAGACATTGGTTCGATCAAATGTGAGTAAAGACATTTATAATGTTACAAAATATTTCAAAAATATTTCAAATAAATACTGATATTTAGAATTTTGTACTCATCAAATAGTCCTCAAAAATGTATCATGGTTTCCACAAAAATATGAAGCAGCACAACTGTTTTTTAACATTAATAATAATCAGAAATGTTTCTCGAGCAGCAAATCAGCATATCAGAATGATTTCTGAAGGATCATGTGACACTGAAGACTAGGGTTGGGTATCGTTTTTTTTTTTTCGATACCGGTGCCAAACCGATACTTTTAAAACTGTTCTGGTGCCTAAACGGTGCCTGAACCGATACTTATTTAAAAAAATACAAAAATAAATAAAAATTCCCCCAAAAATGATGGATTGGTCATTAGCACTATAAACACATGATGCACGCCCTTGCACAGAAAATCCACATATCCAGTCATAGAAGTAGCGGAACTCATGACCCTCCAGGAAATCCCTTAAAAGGTTTTTTTTTATTCAGTCTATGGGATAAAGGCATCGCTATTATAGCTGTAACTGAGTAAACAGAACATATAAACGTTTTGAATGATAAAACAAAGACAATAAACACTCAACTGCGACAATATAGTTTATCTGTGTTTTTCGAGCCATCTCTGGTATTTTCATAATAATTAAGTATATTTATAATCCATTACTAATCGATGTATTCTTTTTAAAGTAGCCTATGGAACATATTTTCTGCCTCATTCTGTGACAAGAAGCCTCATCAGATCACAAAAGGAAGCATTTGACTGCTGTTGTGGAGTAAAAGGGCTATAATCTTCTCTTTTGTTGGACGACAGGTTTAGAAATGTGAATATAAGGGAGGTTTAACTTTAGGCATTTTAATTTAAGCATGTTTAGCTTAGTTAACGGAAGGCTACATGCTGCCATCAGAGCAAGTGTAATTACTGCATTCACGCGCTCCTTGGATGCTCTCATTCCCCGAGTTGTGCTTTTAAGTCGAAATGTCAAAACAACATGGACACTCTCGTTACTAGTGGTCGACCGATATATCGGCCGATATTTGGCATTTTTTTAAATATCGGCATCGGCCGATAAGTTTTTCTGTTTGGCCGATGTGTTCAAGGCGGGATTTTTATTTTGACGGCACTGAACGGCAGCGCCTGAGCACACAGTGCTCACATTCTCCCTCTTGTTCACTGTTGTTCTGTCTAATACGGATAGAAGTCTGTCTAATAATCAGAAAGAACTGTTAAACAAAGGAATTAAAATGTATACAAAAAGTATTATAATGATTGCTTTTATATTATTAGTAATAGAAAGTCAAACATTATAATACTTTCTCATTTGCTGTCAGCATTCAGCAAATACGCATTTCATACAAATCTTTGAATGGCTAATGAACATTTAATTTCACAAACCTTGCAAACTTAGTCGAATCCAGTTGTGAGATCTTGTGAAGTGTGCATTTGTATCCTGCATGATCGCGTGCTCTCTGCGTGACGGTCGGTCCGTGTGAATTGAATGCTTTAAACATTAAATTCATGATTTCAAATTATGCTGCGCTTTATGCATTTGCCCACTGTCATATTCATGTCATTTTCACTGTGTGCTGTATGTAAAATGAGTGTTAACTTGGCTTTATTTGAAAAAAAATATGATTCCCAATACACACAAACTTCCCAGAATACTGAGTGCTCTGTTGGTTACAGTTTACTTCCTTTTTAATTATATTTTTATTAAATATTTATTTATTTGTGAAAATCTAAAGTATAAGTATGTTTATTTTACAAATGTATTTTTAAATCCATTTTCAAATGATTTCAAATTTCTTAAATATTAATTAAAATAAATACAATTATATCGGCTTTATATCGGCCACCCTGTTTTCCAAGATATCGGCATCGGCTGTCAAAAACTACTACTCATTACTACAAAGATGTGTTGGATTTGTATTATTAGAGCTTTCCGACTTGAGTTCACGTGCGTTTTCTCAGTCTGGAAATTATTTTTCATGTGTGGTGCCAGTGATGATATTTCAATCGATCGCTCAGGCATGGCACCGCAATGAGGCAACCGGATTCGGTTATAGTACATACCGGTTACATATGTACCGGTGCCATATTGGTACCAGGTTTCGGTACCCAACCCTGATCGATGTATCGAACACGGCACTACTGAAGACTGGAGTAATGATGCTGAAAATTCAGCTTTGATCACAGCAATAAATTACATTTGAAAATATATTCAAATAGAAAACTGTTATATTAAGTTGTAATAAAATTTCACAATATTACTGTTTTTACTGTATATTTGATCAAATAAATGCAGCCTTGGTGAGCAGAAGAGACTTCTTTCAAAAACATTGAAAAATCTTACTGTCCCCAAACTTTTAGTGTAGATCAAATTAATTTAATTTACCTCTTTTTTTTTTCTTTTTTTTTTCAAAAAGTGCATAACCCATTTTAGAAAAGACTTCACAGACAGTGAAAAATACTTTTTAAAATTTCATATTAAAATTTATAGAATGTTAATAAGATTCATATTTTTATGTAAAGAAATTTTGAAATTTGACAAAATAAACAGCTAAATCTGTTCAGTGATGTCTAATATCAGTATACCATGAATCATATCAGAAGTCACATGGGATACAAAAGGCAGTTTACTGAGAATGACCCTGATTCTTTCGCATAGTTTTTTCATTTTCATATCCATTGCACAGATTTTTCCTCCAAAATCAGCACATTGTGTATTTTCTTTTGAGGGAACGAGTGATTTTGCTAAATCAGGTTTTGTTTTGCGTGTGGTTGGGAGGTTTTCTGGATGGTCTGAACGGAAGGACATTGACTGTCCCATAGTTCAGCTCTGGCTGTGTTCACAATTTATTTTTATTAAGGAAGCGGATTGTCAGTGTGATTGTTATGGCACAAATATGGAAATGCATTGTTTTTGTGGGGCAGTTTGATTTGCCCTGAATTTGCAAAACAAAGACACTTGTTTATTTTATGACACTATGTTGAAGGAAAAATTCAACCAAAAATTCTAATTCTGTCATTTGTTTCTCACCCTCGTGTCATTCAAAACTGTTTGCTGTTAACTTTTCATGCAACACAAAATGACTAATTTTGAAGAATCTTCAGCAGCTCTGTCTTAAGGACAGTTTGTAATGACCATGTCTTTCAAGCTCCAAAAAGGGCTGGAAAAATATACAGGTTTGGTATGACAGAACAGAACTGTACATGACTTGCTCACCAAAGGATCCTCTGCAGTGAATGGGTGCCGTCAGAATGAGAGTCCAGACAGCTGATAAAATCATCACAATAATCCACAAGTAATCCACACCACTCCAGTTCATCAATAAATTCCTTGTCAAGTGGAAAGCTGCGCGTTTGTAAGAAACAAATCCATCTTTAAACTTTAAACCATCACTTCTGATCAAAATACAAGTCAATATTTCATTATAACACTTATTCCGATGGAAAAAGTCCATCCCCGTTGTCCTCCCACATCAAAATTAGAACTTTTTTCACTTGTAAACCTCGTGTCATTCAAAACTGTTTGCTGTTAACTTTTCATGCAACACAAAATGACTAATTTTGAAGAATCTTCAGCAGCTCTGTCTTAAGGACAGTTTGTAATGACCATGTCTTTCAAGCTCCAAAAAGGGCTGGAAAAATATACAGGTTTGGTATGACAGAACAGAACTGTACATGACTTGCTCACCAAAGGATCCTCTGCAGTGAATGGGTGCCGTCAGAATGAGAGTCCAGACAGCTGATAAAATCATCACAATAATCCACAAGTAATCCACACCACTCCAGTCCATCAATAAATTCCTTGTCAAGTGGAAAGCTGCGCGTTTGTAAGAAACAAATCCATCTTTAAACTTTAAACCATCACTTCTGATCAAAATACAAGTCCATATTTCATTATAACACTTATTCCGATGGAAAAAGTCCATCCCCGTTGTCCTCCCACATCAAAATTAGAACTGTTTTCACTTGTAAACAGTGCTTGATCTGTGCATATTTCTCTCCTGGAGAAAGCAATATTATGGATAAAGGACTCTTTTGAAATTTTAAATGTCTTAGTGATGGATTTGTTTCTTACACACAGCTTTTCACTTCATAAAATGTTAACTGATGGACTGGAGTGGTGTGGATTACTAGTGGATTATTGTGATGTTTTTATCAGCTGTTTGGACTCTCATTCTGACGGCACCCATTCACTGCAGAGCATCCACTGGTGAGCAAGTGATGGAATGCTAAATTTCTCCAAATTTGTTGCAACGAAGAAACAAACTCATCATAGATGAACTAAGGATAAGTCAATTTTTTAGCAAATTTTCATTTTTTGGTGAACTATTTCTTTAAGACACAAAAATTTCTGACATCAGAACCGTTCGCCAGAATTAGCTTTGTCCCTCCACACTGTGCAGTAATCAGCGTGCAGTCATGCTGCCCAAAGTCATGTGACCCTGCAGGGACGCCCCCTTCCCCTGGTGCTGTGTGTGCAGATAATCAAATGTGTACAATCATGATTGTGCGAGAAGATCAGCCCACCTCATGCCAACATATCATTGGTTGCCTGAGCGTTTACATGACATGTTCTGGCTGGTTTGCATTCTTAGCAGACTGCTTTGATGTATATTGGAGAGAAAGAGAAGAAGGAGATGAGATGGAGTCTGCTGGGGATCCTCACTAATGATCTCCAGTATGCTCCGGCCAATCCCTTTCATCTGGTCCCTAATACTGAGGCTGAGTCTTTGTTGTTTGAGATGAAGCCTAGCAGGACTGTAATAAATATTTCTTTTTCTTCTTAAGCCCTAATTGAAGTGAGGTATGGCCGGGAAGCGTCCTCTACTCCATGCTCATGAAGCGTGTTGTTTCTACAAGAGAGGGAATGAGTGAAGATCAGATTAGTAAGTCAACATGCCAGGTATTTATTAGAGATTTGAACCAGAATCTCAAATATTGAAGGTTCTTGTTCTTATTTAGCAGCTGTTGCTTCCTAACAAGAATCTTACAGGTTCAATCCAGGGTTTCTGGAACATCCGAGTCATCTTCTCAAGCCTTTCTGACTCTTAAGAATCAAAAGATTTTTTTTGTGTTTTTGGTGATTTTTGCATTGCTCTTCTGCTCACCAAGGCTGTATTTATTTGATCAAAACATATAGAAAAAAAGTAATATTAATAATATAATATATTAATATTTTAAATTTTTACATTTTAACTTTTGGTTAATGGTTAATGTTTTAAACATAAATATCTTTACTGTCACTTTGATCAATGTGCGTCCTTGCTGAATAAAACTATTCATTTAAAACTGACCACAAACTTTTGAATGGTCCGTTATATATTAAGCTATTAAAAATAATAGCCACATTTAGATCAATAATAGATCACACAGATCCCCTGCAGTTCCCACATGGACTCAGCTGTATTATGGTTGACTATTGACTATTTACACTTTTAATGTTTACTTTTTTCATCTTTTACAACTTATTAATTGATAGATTTAGTAGAAAGTGATAAGAAATGATTGGGAAAATCTCAAGCCAGACTCAAACCTGCGCCACACGCACTATGGTTAACTGCTGCACCCCTAAAACCAGCCATTAACTCTTGCTATTGTTGATACTCAGACTTCGAGTTAAGCTAAGTATTGAATTGTGTCTCTTTCTGCACCATTTATGCAACAGCATTAATGATAACAGCAAATCAAGCTTTTCTAAGCAGTTTTCATCTGCTGCTTGATAAAAATGTGGTGGAAAAAGTTTCTTCACAGAACGGCGCCATGAAATTATTACAGGATTATCTTGATAAGACAAAACATATAAATCATGGAAGCCAAACAAACGCTTGTGGTCACATCTCTGTCATGTTTTACAATCAGGCAAGAATGTGATTCCCAAGTCACATCATGTTTCTGTGCATTATTTTGCTAAGCTAGGGCATTGTTTCCAGTGTTATGAATATGTATTGTCTCTCAACGTGATTCCAAATAGCTGTGAGCAAATTTGGAGTGCATTTCCGTGCAGCTGGCGCGTCGATGATTTTAAATGAAAATCCCAGTTAGGCTGCTAGCTTTAGCGTTCGGCGTAAACCTCTCTCCTGGGTCATTGAAATATTGTGAATTCAGGAACAGTAGATGCTGGAAAACAGCTTCTCTGTGGGAACACTGATGTTTTTTGTCTCAGTCGGGGATGCTTTATTGAATTCCTCTTAAGGCTAATGCAAACACGGCAGACGGCGAAGGTAAAGTCCCTGACCGTTATTGAAAGTGACTCGTGTCGCCTCAGTTTGAAGAAGGATGTCATGTTTGCTTGTCATTTATTATGATCGTTTGCTGGTCTTACGGGTGATTCTCTGCGTTAGCTGATCGAGGAAACTGGTTTTAGGAGCCATTTGGTTTGCTTTAAGGCATAATGATGAAGTTAGATCAATTTCAGACACAACGATCACATATTGTTATACATTTTTCAGTGTAAATTGTTCACAAATGCATTTTTACATAATTTTTATATTGAATTTGAACACAATCAAGCAATAAATCTACTGTTTTACAAACAATTAACACAGACATTTGTTCTGCTCGTGTTTAATGCACGATGCCTGTTGTGTTTCTGTACTGTAGGGGGCGATATTTTTAAACCAGTTGTGTAATTGCTATAAGTATACTGGCATTTTAGCTAACTTTCTCTCAACCGGTTATAGCTATAGCATCCTTACACTCTTAAAAATAAAGGTGCTTCAAAAGGTTCTTCAAGCGATGCCATAGAAGAACCATTTTTGGTTCCACAAAGAACCATTCAGTCAAAGGTTCTTTAAAGAACCATCTCTTTCTTACCTTTTTGTAATCTGAAGAACCTTCTTTCGCCACAAAGAAGCTTTTGTGAAACAGAAAGCTTCTTCAGATGTTAAAGGTTCTTTATGGAACCATTTAGACAAAAAGGTTCTTCTATGGCATCGTGAAGCACCTTTATTTTTAAGAGTGTAGCAGCGTTATTGCATTGTGTATTGCAAGAACATTTCAGACCGTGTTTGAAATCTAGTTTGCGTAGTTAGAAGTATTTCGACCCTTAAGAAGTGTTTTGTTATTAGTGAATTCGTTTTTTATGCTTTTTTGTAGTGAAATAAATATTTAGTTAAAAACATAAGGAATAATGTACAGTAAGTCAGTCATTTTGCAAAATAAACCCGAATATTAGAAGAAATTCAGGAACACTGAATTCAGCCTCCTTTTTGAAGGTGGTTTGTTGCTGAGCTTTTATTTTGCAATAATGATCGTCTGTCTGCACATTATCCCACTTATTACCAATATAACAAAGAGTGAAAAATGTAAGGGGGTCTGAATACTTTCCGTACCCACTGTATATAATTAATATATGAACATAAAATGTTAAATTAAGCAATTTATTTTATTAGTTCACTTGTAAGGAATGTGCAAAGACAAAACTTGGAACATACACTACCTTTCAAAAGTTTGGTATTGGTAAGATTTTTTTAAATGCTTTTTTAAAGAAGTGTCTAATGTTTCCCAGGGCTGCATTTATTTATTTGTATTTATTTATTTATTTTCAGCATCATTACTCCAGTCTTCAGAGTCACATGATCTTCAGAAATCATTCTAATATGCTGATTTGCTGCTCAAGAAACATTTCAGATTATTATCAATGTTGAAAACACTTTTGCAGCTTAATATTTCTGTGAAAACTTATGTTTTTTTAATAGATCAATAGAATATTTAAGAGCGCAGCATTTACGTATTTAAAATAAATATTTTATAATATTATATACGTATTTACTATAATTTTTGATGCATCTCTGCTGAATAAAAGTAGTAATTACTTTTCTTAAAAAAAAAAATTAAAAAAAAACATACTGGCCCCAAACGCTAGTGTAGCCCTTTATGAAATATTCGTTTTAGAAATGAGCAGTTAATTATAAAGTGTTGTCATGGACGATGTCATTAATATCAGAAATATTTGACTGCTGAATGCCACGATTGACCAATCAGAATTAGTATTCCAGGGAGCTGATTGTTTATCACTATGTTTCTGAGTTATGTAAAGTGTCAGATATCGTGTTATTTATGGCTCCAGCATGCTAATCACTTCAGTTTGGGTGTGATTGAATCGTTAAGAAGAATGTATCCAGCTGTGGAGTTTGTACAGATTAAGGGTCATAACCTTGGCTGGCAAAGTTAGTCACTTTTATACGCCACCAGACTAACCGCAGTGTTGAGGTTCTTATTTTAGACAGTTTAATCACAATCGTCTAGACAGGAGGTTGCACTTCTGAGCTGCGTACAGTCCAGTTCATCTGTCTGAGCGTCTCGCCCCCTCCGCAGCGTGCCGTCGCTGGGTTATATCAGCCAGCCAACACCGCTCTCAATCTGGCCCCGGGCGTCTGTGCTGCTATGTATGCAAAGCAGCTCGCAGATCACATGATCAGAGTGACAGAACAGCTTCCTGCTCCCAAACACTGGCCACTGCCTGGCGTCCCAGAATACCTACACAAGGTGTGTGTGTTGAAAATGAATTCAGCTCGGGTCGTCATCATTGACGTCTGTGTCTCTCTCCTCCTACGGCTCTGGTGCTATGACAACAACGCTGCTGCCTTCCCACCAATCACACCTCCTATCACCACAGACACATATGCATGCTGTTCAGTCCAAATATTTAAGATTTATCCTCTACTAACCGGTATTATGGCATATGATAGATGTTTTTTGTAGACTTAATGTAATGTGAGGTCGTGATGGGTGAATATTGAAAAACCCTTTTAGGTCCTGAACATGCCTGGATCATATTTTTACTCCAAAATCAAAAGAAAAAATTCTAAATTATATTTTGCATGATGAAATGGAACCTATTTATAGATTTACTGCATTGTGACGTTATTTTGATGACACTTAAACACATTAATGTCATATTTTACCCCAAAATCAAAAGAAAAAAAAACAGGATTATGTTTTGCATGATGAAATGGAGCCTATTTATAAATGTATTGCATTGACATTATTTTAATGACAATTAAGCACATATTTTCCCTCATGTTTCCCTCATATATTTTTCATTAGTTTTCTGTGAAAGCAAAAATTACACATTATTTAAAATGACTTATGCATCATGGTAGAACTTGTTGCATCATTAAACCTTTAAATAACATTGATAAAAAAAAAATCATTGTATTTCGGAAATACAGTAATCTATTGAGAATAATGGGGGGAAAAGTACATGATGATAAAAAGAATAGGAAGGAGACTTGTTTAATTGTCATAAAAATAATATTGCAATGAAAAAGAAAAACCTATCATGTTCCTAAAGCTTATAAAAATATAATTGATATTTTTTTAGTTTGATTTTGTGGTTAAATGAGCCCTAGACATGTTTTTTTTTTGTGGTATGCACTCTTTAGTTTGCAGACTTTATTTCAGCAAGAGAATTTTACCCTGAGGTGGGCGGAGCTCTGTGGCAAAGGTGCGATAAGTGGGCGCAGTCTGTGTTTGTGAGAGGCGGGTTTGAATACTTGTAAATTTGGTGCTCTCCGCAGGGTCATACCAGAGCCGTTCAGACAGACCAAAAGGAGCAGAACCACACGCATTCCTGCTCCCAATCTCACAGTCAATCCAAGACAGAAGGAAAGGGGGAAGGGGAAGGAGGTAAAAAGAGTGTGGGAGAGGGGAGGAGAAGAGGGGGGAGATCGCTGAATGGACACAGCCCCCCATCCCAAGCTGTTTCAGTTCCCGTCCACTCACGTGGTAGTCAGTATATTGTGGAGTTGGAGACAGAATGTGGACGGCGATGCAGGAAACATGAGATTTTAGAAAGGACGCGTGTCATTGGGTCACAGGATCGCCCCCTGGGAAGGTAAGACATTTGTGCGGTTATTGAGGTGTGGCGGCAGGCTTTGGGTTTGTGTTGATGCTTTTCGGGAGAAGACACGCTGCAGTTTCACGGCTTCAAAGACTCTGGATATCTGTCGAGAGGCAGAGAAAGCAGATAAAAAGGATTTCCCACATCTGAACAGCACAGTCTGTACGTCTGACTTTGTCTGTCTCTCTTTGACTTGCTCTATTTGAACATTCAAAGAAGCTTATTGACATGGTAAACAAGGGTTTGCATCGGCAAAACATTAATAACCATTACATGTTTATTGTTGGGTATTTTATACTGAACGCAGATCTTGCAGACTATTTGTGGATGTGCAAAGTATGTTGGTCACTTTCTAGTGTTTGTATCTCAATGGTTTCATAAGTTTAGACTTCTCTACTTTAGAATTGTTCTTATTAAGGTTTCACATAGCTGATATAGCCTTAGTCAAAATATTCCTGTTGGAATTTCAGTCATTATTTGCGATCAATCCTAAAAAATCCTAATGGAATCACTTAAGAATCGCATAAGATTCTATTAGATAAAGCGAAAATGATTGCCTTTGATTTTATTAATTCTTTTATTATTATTATTATTATTTGAGACAGGGTCACAACCATTTTCACAACCTGGAAATATCAGGAATGTTTATATATATATATATATAAATTGTAATTTTAAGTTACTATTGCCTAGAAATGGCCCTCTTTAAATGCAAAATATCTCTGTAAAAGATTTTTAAATTCCTTATCCAATAATTTGGAATAACTGGAAAAGCCCTCTGTTGAGCCCTGTTGAGTTCTTTTGGATTTTGAGTAGTCATTATCAGAACTTTACCTGTATTTTGTTGGAATAATGTCTTAACTAGAGTTTAAAGAAAGCTACAGGAGTTTTAAAACCCTGAAAGATTTGCTTTAAAGTCCTTGTGAATTTCAGTCATTATTTGCGATCAATCCTAAAAAATCCTAATGGAATCACTTAAGAATCGCATAAGATTCTATTAGATAAAGCGAAAATGATTGCCTTTGATTTTATTAATTCTTTTATTATTATTATTATTATTTGAGACAGGGTCACAACCATATTCACAACCTGGAAATATCAGGAATGTTTATATATATATATAAATTGTAATTTTAAGTTACTATTGCCTAGAAATGGCCCTCTTTAAATGCAAAATATCTCTGTAAAAGATTTTTAAATTCCTTATCCAATTATTTGGAATAACTGGAAAAGCCCTCTGTTGAGCCCTGTTGAGTTCTTTTGGATTTTGAGTAGTCATTATCAGAACTTTACCTGTATTTTGTTGGAATAATGTCTTAACTAGAGTTTAAAGAAAGCTACAGGAGTTTTAAAACCCTGAAAGATTTGCTTTAAAGTCCTTGTGATGTTCTACATGGACATTTGATCCCACTGGGAACCAAATAGTCCTTTTGTGAACTATCTGTTCTTAAGATCTACTTGTTGTTTGCTGGAAGTCTATGTTGGAATTCCCAATAGGATCCAATTGAAGGCAAACATTTTCCTATAGGATTTGTTTGGCTGGGGATATGAGTTTGCATGTGTGACATTTGGACTGTGGTTTGCTAAATTGCTAAGTTTTGTCGCAAACAAAGTTGCATGTCTTAATAATGCTGCTTTTCCAATTGCCTGTTGCATATCAAAAAGATACATCCTTAAAAAACAAAGCTCATTTAAAGCATTGTTATTGTCTTCCACCCGTGGTCTTGTAAATGTTAATTGAACTGGTAGTTAATGACAGAACATCAACACGCAAACACAGGCTTTCTGCGGGTGTCAGACGCTATAAACAGTCCATGCGTGTGTCGTTAGAATGACAAAGCTCCTTTGCTGCTGCTATTGTGTAGCTGTGAGAGGAAGATGATGAATTGCAAATGTGTGAGTCGGTCAGAGTCAAGGAGAATCCCCTCTGAGCATGTCCTGGTGTGAAGGACTTTAGATGGGCTGAATTCATTCACTCTGAATGGCCTGAGAAAAGGAAAGGCAGAAAGACAGAAGAAATCTCTCATCTGCTGGTATACAGATGGAAATGAATCATCCATCCGCGGCCAGGCAGGACAGGAGGTCAGCGCTGGTGGACGCAGCTGTGAAGTGCATTGCATCATATGAGAGTCAGTAGAGAACACATATAGAGAGTAAAAAAAACTGGTCTGAGTCACAAGCAAGGTCAGATTTGGGCCAAAAGTGACCAAAATATGGTGGCAAAAAGGTCCCTTTAGCAAATTCTTGCTTCTTGCTGGGGTTAGTTGTCACACTTTTGCCCTAGTTTCTAGGTTTATTTTATCAGAGACTGAGAAACTTTCTTTGAGCAGTAGTTTAGATTCACACTTCACTGAAAACATATTGAACCTTTGTAACAACATGCCCCAATAGCATCACAAAAAATGGTCCCTTTAGCCAATTATTCTTGTCTAACATTTCATATAGAGGAGATTGGGGCTAGTTGTCACACTTTTTACTTAGTTTCTCTGCTTATTTTCAAAAATCTGTTTCTGAGAGACAGTTTCACCATTACAGATCAGGAGTTTAAATTCACAGTTCATTAAAAACACATTGACCCTTTGTGACAACATGCCCCAATAGAATCTCTTTGGCCAATTCTTGTTGTTTAACATTTCATATAGAGATAACCTTGGCTAGTCACACTTTTTTTTCACACTAGTCACATGCCCCAATGGCATCACAATGGAAACCTGCCATGGAATGTTGTATGTAATGATATAAGCTACATTTCATGTTGATTTGATTGTATATTTAAGCCATAAGTGTTCAAATGTAAGATTTATGTCAGTTAATTGATTCAGTCGAAGTGCTTTACAAAAATTATTAGTGTGTTGTTATTCATTATGCCCTTCTGAAGGTAAAAATGGCCCTAAATACCAGTTCCAGGGGCGAATATTAGCCCTTAATTGGCTAAATTCTGAATAAATATAGAAAAACAATATCAGTTTTGAGGAAGTAATACGTTGTTTTGATCGTAGTGCAGTTCAGTTTTCATAATATCCATACGGGAACCAGCAATCAAGCCTACAAAGGTTTAATTGTTATTTAGTTCTGCACGAGTGAAGAACTAAACAGGTTTAATACAGACCCAAGCTTTTTCTTCCCTTGAAAATAATTGATTGAAATAGTTTCCTTCTTTACTCGGGGGACACACTGACTTTGATAATTAAAAATGAGGCTAGAACGTGATTTTCATAAAGACAGATCACTTTCATTGTGCTTTGATGCATTGCCGCTGGGTTGCGTTTCCTATACTCAGCGTTGTTAATTAACTCACCTGGATTGGTTTTGGGGGGTTAGAAGGATTCAAAACCATCTTAAGCATGAGATAGTATCTCATCCTGCACTTATGCATTGGTTTCCAAACAGATCCTTCAGAGTTTTATGACTTACAGGCCATACCTGTATAATACAATACTTCCCTGTCAACAGGATGGAGTGATGTGTTCACACTAGCAGCTGAGTGATAGTAGTGTTTAAACACGGGGAATCCCTTTTATCTGTTCGCCTCTCAACTTTCATGTCAAGATGCTCTGGTCTAGCTCTGTTCCATAACCCAGATAGCTGCTTTTCGGTCTACACAGGCAGCATCTTAATGTAAATGAAGCCTCATACTGTAAGTGACTGATTTCAAAAGCTTGTTGCACAAATAGAGACTTGACTGCAATTGACTACATGTTTAGTTATCATTTTATTTATTAATTGTTCATATAGTTTTCTATAAATGTATTAATTTTATTATAAATAGAAATATAAAATGTATTAATATATGAAAATTATTACAGTTAATTCCATTATTATTTAGAATTTAATTTAATACTTTAATATATTTTTGTAAATGTTTTATTATAAATAGCAATTTGAAATGAATTTATTAATCCATTTTTTGTAACTACGCTAGAGATGTGTTCTCTGTTTATTATTTTATTTTTGTATAATTTAATTTAATAATTTTATATATGTGTTTATATAAATGTATTGTTTTTACTATAAATAGAAATATAATAATGTATTTTTTTTACAATTTTATTATGTATAATTTTATGTAATATTTTTATATATTTATTTATAAATGTATTATTTTTTATTATAATACAAATATGAAATTAACTTATTAGTCTCTAGTTTTCCACACTAGAGACATGACTACAAATAATTACAAGAGTTTATCATTTATATTTTTATTTAATAAATTATTTTTATTTTAATGAAAAAATATGAAATTAAATTATTATTGAGCTTTTATATCAATACTCTGCAGTACTGAATGAAATAAGTATTTATAAACATTTCTCTTGCTCCGATATTATTTTGGATGATTTTGTTTTCTCTGTGCACTGCATTATGGGCTTGCCTTCTCCACAAAGCATGCATATGATGATCTGGCTATATCTTTTGTTTTGATGGTACATACTTACTTAAAATGCCTTAGAAGTGCTGTCTAGGTAAGCAGCTCACTAAGTTTTGTCTCACTCCTGTGGCCTATAATTCCATTTACCCAGAGTGCATCAAAAACACCATTCATACCTGTTCCACCCTGCGTTTTGATGAGTGATTTAATTGAAGGGTTATTATCTCTGGGGTTGAAGGCAGCTGTTTTAAAGGGGTTGTCTATGATGTCAAACCCCAAGACAGGTGGTTTAGGTCGACAGACTTGTGCACACGGTTAGTTTGTTCTTCGTCTTCCAGCTCCATCGTGGCATGGAGAGAGAAACAGGGGGCGTTATTGTACTGGAGCCGGATGGAAATTAAAGGCCTGTGATCGGAGCTCGGAGCGTGTAAACTCATTTCAACGCGGCTTTGTGTAGTCATGTGTGTCTAAATCCCGTCTTGTTACGCTCGGCTGCACGGCGCGGGGACGTGGGGTGGGAGGAGAGACCCCAGGGTTCGGCGGAGGCTTCCACAGGGGAAAAACTCAGATAATGTGCAGGAGAGATTTTCTGGAAACTGGATTTGGTTAATCTATTCTCGGCGTATCACACAGGTTAGGGTTGGAGCTAAACTGTGCAGAGCTGTGGCCCTCCAGGAATTGAGTTTGAGACCAATGGTTTATACTTTATTTAGTTTCACACTGTAAAACAAATCTGTAAATATAGGGCACAATGTACTGTATTAATATGAAGGAATTGTCCGTATTGATTTATTCTTTTTTTGTTTGTTTATACAAACATTTTTGCACTGCATTGTGTTGTGTTTTAGAGTTAATGGAAATGTCTGTAAAATTAATGCATAATGTCCAGGCACAAAATTACTAGTACAATCCCCGTTTTGTTTTTTTGTTTTTACAGTGCAGCTTTATTTCTGGATTGAGTGCCTGTACTTTTAAAACAACACTGATATCAAGCTGTTTATGGCATTTTTGATACAAACAACTAATTCATTTGAGGTCTGTTTGCTACTATTTTGTTGAATCCTTTCTATAGTTTTTATTTCTTTGCAGTTTGTTGTTTCTGAGCAGAAATGCAGCCATAATTGCTAGAACAGAAAGAGCTGATTTGGTTGTCTCTCAGGTTTTCTGTGTGTCTGGATTTAGAGTCGACCTGTCACTCGAGGGTATCCACTGAAAGACCTGTCAATCATTCATCACACCACAGTGACCTCCCTGCACAGTTTTGCCATAGGCACATACTTTAAAATCATAAAATGTTCTTATATTTCTGAACCTCATTACGCTGGCTGTGTGTTTTATGTTGCGTTGGGTGTCTCTTTTAGACAGATGGTAAATTTGTGCTGTTTTCATTAGTGCTGAATGCCCCTCGCAGCGTTTCTCAATTAAATGTTTCTACGGTTTCTAAATGAGGAAAACAGAATGTTGGCAACCAAACAGTTTGGGTTCCCATTGACTTCCATTGTGTGGACAAAAATTCAACAGAAGTCATTGGGAACCAAAAGTATTTGGTTACTTACATTCTTCAAAATGTCGTCTTTTATGTTCCACGGAAGAATGAAAATTTGGGTTCTCATTGACTTCCATTATATCAGGGGTGTCCAAAGTCCGACCCGTGGGCCAAATACGGTCTGTGGATGAATTTCAAATGGACCACAGCTTGTCTATTAAAATATAAGTGGCCCGCCAAGCATAATTTACATAAGCAGTTTCACAATGTCAACACAAGGTGACAGCACTAGATTTTAGGCCAGATGTAGCAGTAAAACATGAGTAACCAAAATTTGATAACTCGTATGCGCCACCATTTTCTATATCGCGCAAGAATTCCTGAACGCACCAAAATCGGAACAGCGCTACTCATTTGAAGCATGACACAAGGACGTTTATAGACTAAATAACGTAAAGCCATTCTATATATTATGGAAATGGAAATCAAAATTTTTGGTTACCAACATGCTTCAAAATATGTTTGTTTTTTTTTTGTATTCTGCAGAACAATGAAATACATACAGGTGTGGAACAACTTGGGGGGTAACTAATGACAATTTTCATTTTTAGGTAGACTATCCTTTTAACTAAGTCCACCAAAGTAGTCAGGCATGCAAGATCATCTCTGGAGGTGATTCATTTAGTTTAATCTCATGCTGTTTATCCATTTTAAATTTAGTTGTGGAGTTTGCTGTCTTGTGTAAACCAGAATGCTAGTCATTGTAGTACTTCATACTAAAGTGCTGTGAATTAATTACCAAGCATGAACATCACAAACGGGCCCTCGCTGATTTTCTTGGCAGGAAATGTTCCTTCTTTTCCACTCTGCAGCTGCTGATGAATTTTAGGTTTTGTTTCCAGCTGCCTCTGAGCGTTCCCAAGCTCCCACGCTGAGAAACGCTCGTCAGGTTGAGCTTTGGGACAAAAAAGTGCAGTTTTCACCCCTTCATCCCTGAAGCTGATCATCTTGACTTTCAGCCGTCGGTCTCCTGTCTCGACAGGTCATGGTATGTGCGTTCAGTCATGGTATGTGTGCGTTCAGGGGACTCTTAATAACAAAGGACTGCAAAATGCACCCGTCACATTTTTTGGGAGATTTTCAGGTAAACACGCAGAGCTGTGAAGCGGGTTTCTGGATTACGTGATGGAGCCCCTGGGTGTGTTTGTTTGCACACCTCCATGAACGGGGATTTGGGCTGACAGGATGTTTACGGCTGTCGGTTATTTTCCTGACGTCACCGCTGGATTTGATAAACAACTCTGTGTGATGCCACACTGTTTTTGCTCTCTGCCAGGGATCATATCAGCTAAAGCAGGCCTTTATTCACTGAGAGGATACTCACACCGGCGCTCTTCTCAATAACACTTAGAAACCGATAAAACAAACATGCTTTGAATTTAAACCTTAGGTTTAAAAACCTCTTTAACCTTGTTTGGTGGCATATAAATGAGAAGACCAGAAAGGAGCCTCAGGCCAGTTCAAAAGGTTTATATTTTATGAAACTGTAGTGCTGTTTGCTCATGCAAAAGTCACCAACACAATGCATGGGTGTTCAGGGTGGTTGCTAGGGTGTTCCGAATGTGTTTAACATGTTGTTTTGAAGTTTCAAGTTCAAATCACTAACCCTGTAGTTGGTATACACCAGACCTGGGCATTGTACAGCCCCTCTGGCTATCCTTGACCGGCCCGCGTGAAGTAATTGGTAAATTAAAAGTAAAAAACAAATAGATGTATGTAGGTGCACGCAATACAACCTCACTGCTTGTATTTTGAAGGCAACGGCTATTTAAAAAAATTAATTATTGTCTTTTTTCAAATTTTTGTCTAAATATTTTTCTTCATTACATGTCTTGTTTGGTTATATTTCATATCATTGCATGTTAAAAATAATTTACTTTGTTATGCAAGCGCAAAACGTGAAACTGCAGTCTTATTTATAGCATGTTTATAAATATTTGTACGATATTATATATTCAGCATATTTTACTTCACCTGTTCCGTGTCTTAATTAACCCCTTGGCATTCCTGTCAAATTTACCTAAAACGCCTAAAAAAGTCATACCCAAAGTAAATTGCATGCTGTTCTTGAGCCATTTGGAGTATATGCATAATTTTGGACTCTTTTGAAAGGTGACACTTCCTAAACAACAAATCTCAGAATCACTGTAAGTCTTACTGGTATTGAGTAATAGAACTTTGAACACACTGAAAAGGGGAAAAAAAACATCTGCATACATTTGTTTTGTAAACAGATGTTTGCAGATGACTGTAGCTGGGAGCCGTTAGCTGGAAAACACAGTGGGATCACAGCATGAAGCCTTGTTGGCGGTCTGAGAAAGACACTGATTGTACCTGCTGTAATGATTGTATCTTAAAGTGGTTTGCATCATTCGTATCACAAGAATCTCAGCTTTCCAAAGATATGTGACATGTTTAGCTTTGTTTCTTTTTTTTGTTGTATGTCACAAAGTTATCCCTCAAAAACACGGCATGTACAGCGGGTGGCACAGTGAAACGCTAACAGGTTATTTAATCCATAAATGAGTCATTAAAACAAGTTTTTTATGACAGTGACATCCATTTAATCTTGATCAGCAACAACTAATGATCAACGAATTGGAGCGTAACCTACTGCATGATGGAGGCGGTCGCACGAACACTTACATTTTTTCCTCATCTATCTATCTGTCTGTCTGTCTGTCTGTCTGGTTCTACCTATCATTCTATCTAGTCATATTTGACTAAATCTTATGCATGAGTCTTATGACTCTTTCTTTTTTTAACATCAAGCCAATTAGATTCATGATGGTGGAAGATCATTTTGTAACCTTTTCACATTTGTTTATTAATATATGGGGCAGATGATGTGGGCAGCTCTTTTAAAACACAGCCTGAGGGCACATCGAGCTGATGTTCTGAACCAGGGGCGCTAGCAATTTTGGGCCCTATGAAAGAATATGAGGTTGGGCCCCCTACCGCACCAAACATACACTATATTGCCCAAAGTATTGGGAAAACTCAATAAAACTAAAAAAAAAAAACTGAATCGCCGAACACCAATACCAGTACATATGCGTACAATCATTTTAGACACTTCCAAATCTGGCAACAAAGATGGAAATACAATTTTTAAATACATTAATTATGTTTCCATCTTTGATGCCACAGTTTTGGAAGTGCCTTTTTCTGATCTAAAGAAGGGGGTGTCCCAATACATTTGTCCAGATGTATGTACAAGTCACTGGTGTTTGGTGATGAGTTTTTGGCTCAAGGTCTGCATTTAAAGTCACACAAGAGGTGTTAAACTGGGATTAGGACTTGGCTTTCTGTAGACCAGTCAAGTTCTTCCACACTGACTGAATCAATCTTTTTTTTTAAAACCTTGCCTTATACACAGAGGCATTGTTGTGTTAGAATAGAAAATGGTCCTGTTCACACTATTGGTATATAATTAGATGCACACAATTCCCTAGAATAGCATTATATGCTTTTTTTTTACAAAAAATTTGAAATTACTAAAGTAGTCAAACCTGTTCATTAGTAAGGGGTGTCCCAATACTTTTGGCAAAATAGTGTACAAGCCAGCCTAGCTATTCAAAATCTTTGTCTGCAATTTAATAATATTGACCTATTACTTTTGCTATTGCTTTTGACCATTAGGTATCAGTAACATAATTTATTCAGAACCTGTTTTATGGACATAGACTTTCTGTACCACACTGTTCTGCTGATATGGAATGAGTTTGACTACTTAATCAGTTATATTAATAGAAATGCTTCACTGGGG
>NW_015505840.1:442782-452683 GCF_001515645.1 Sinocyclocheilus grahami
CGTAAAAAGACAGTATAAGTCATTATAATCCGTAATTATGTCCCCACTGGATGCAACAAATGCCTCGTTTGTAATGGGTTTTAATGTTTTTGTCTCGTCGCTCCGGCCGGACAGGGCATCACAGTATGGTAAGGGGCGTAACATTTCCGTCTCGCGCTTGAGGTATTCGGCCAATCACAACGCACTGGATAGCTGGCCAATCACAGCACACCTCACTTTTTCAGACCGATGAGCTTTGTAAAAATCGACACGTTTCAGAAAGGAGCGGCATAGAGGAGAAACAATAATGTACAGTATGTGGAAAAATTAGTTTTTTTAACCTTAAACCGCATAAACACATTTCATTACACCAAATACACAAAATAATGTTCTTTTTAGCAGCATCATATGACCCCTTTAAAAATGTTGTACATTATGAACCTTAACAAATAAAACCTTTTAATAAAAGAATCTTTTGAGATCGTTTTGACAGACATGTTTATTGTGTATTATTTTCAACGTGTTTATTGCTAAGTTTAGTGTGGCAAAATAGAAGCGCAGCCGTAATTCGTATCTAGTTGCCATGACAACCTCATGCGCTTCCTGCTGCTGCTCTATGTAATCAGAGTGTGAATTTGTAGATTTTCTATAGCAAAAATAAAATGTGTTTAAAAGTGTGACTGACCAAATCGCCCGGCTCGGTTTGTCCCCCCTCGAACTCGAAGACATCTCTAATTTGACAGTTTACCATCTGATCTCACTCGTGACTCTAGGCTACGTAGGACTGGACGAAACCATGCAGTGAATGGGGAGAGATCATTTAGCTGTAAATGCAGAAATAAGCCGTAATTTTGTTTTATTTGTAACACTTTGGTAGATACATTTATCATTTCTATTACATTGCTACTACTACTGTTACTACTAATAAAACTGCGTGGGCCCTTAGAATCGTCCTAACTTTCCCCCCCTTAGCGGCGCCCCTGTTCTGAACTCACTTGTTTTTTACCCATGAGCACTTGCTCTTAGCTGCTGTAGTGTGAGAACTTTGATCGAGCACTTGGGGATGTTGCTGGCCCTGTGCTGGAGTGCTTTCTATTTTGGTGTTATCCTGATGGTTTATGCTAGCATGTGTAGACCCCGCTCCATCAGTGAAGAGCTAGCCTGGTTTCCACGGAGACACGGGAGAATTTCTGTGTGTTTGTGTTTCCTGGAGTTTTGCGCCATCATGCAACGGGATGGAATTATTCAGACACGTTTTATGACTCGCCACACAAAAGGTCAGTGTACAATACAAGACATAGGGACTGTGAGAATGGTAAATAGGTAGGGGACTTTGCATTGTCTTGTTTTCTATTAAAATATGTAAACATCCATAAAATGTGATTAATTTACTTGAAAATTATTATTTCTTAATATATTAAGGTTTGTTTGAAAACAATATGTTGCATATCTGTGTGTTTTAGGGAATTTTTTTTTTTTTTTTTTTTTTATTGTTGCTTTTCATGTAAATGTGTAAATAATTTTATGGATGCATTGATATTATTACTGGAAAACAGTACAAAACTTTCTGTTTGCAGTGTTCAGTTATTTAATACAGGCTGGCTAGGAGTGAGAGAAATGAGAAACATGAGACACATGCACACATGCAAATCAAATACTTGTTATCCTGTTTTGTTTCTGCTTTGCTCAGACGTCTCCTGTCAGCTTCTCTGCCCTTTATGTGCCAAACAAGAGCTCTGCGTCCCAGTCCTGATGCTTCGCTGCTGTTTGCGGTTGAGTTAGCAGCCCTGTCTTGAGCCTTTACTACCGTCTCTCAGCTCGGCTACGCACTGACCCAGATCTGCTCCGATGCATTAGTCAAGACAGACAGAGAGATCCCACTAAGAGAGAATGAAGACGGGATAGGAGAGAATCTAAAACGGCTCCAGGCAATATTATGTATAGAGGACTCGTATTTTAGCCAGAAGCAATGGTTTAAAGTTAAAAACGCCTTAATAATGGATTTGCTTAGTACAAACACACAGCTCTTCACTTCTCAAGATGTTAACTGATGGACTGGAGTGGTGTGAATTACTTGTGGATTATTGTGATGTTTTTATCAGCTGTTTGGACTCTCATTCTGACGGCACCCATTCACTGCAGAGGATCCACTGGTGAGCAAGTGATGCGATGCTACATTTCTCCAAATCTGTTCCCATCTTGGATGGACTGGGCATGAACACAGTTTCAGCAAATGTTCAATTTTAGGTGAACAGTTCCTTTAAATTATGTGACTGGAACTGCAATTCCACATTGACCTTGAGCTGGTGATATTACCAGTTTTTGTTGGTGGTTCACATTACTTCTGGTCAGTTCTTTTTGCCAAATCAACCTGTGCAACGATGCTTTGGCATCACAAGGTGAATATTCACACTCACTATAAGGGGGTCTTTTTGGAAAATCCTGCATGAATAGGCTTTTAACTTCAGAATAATCATGAACCTAATCTCAGTGGAGCGAGTTCTTTGTGTTTCCTGCAAATCTAATGCCACCGGATCAGTATGTGTCACGACATTTAGTGCAAGTTTATCTTCAGCATATACATTTTTGGGGTGTTTGTTTTTAGTTGAATCCTTTTGCTAGCGAGTATCCTATTCATTAGTAAACTCTACCACGTGTGCTAACAGACCTCTCTCGTATCATATGAAAAATGTGTCTTTTGGATTTCATTGTGTATATATTTCCGTTCATGCAGGCGTTTATTGGAAGCAGCTGTAACCGCGGGTTGATATATCTGCGACCACACATGCACAGCCTCTCATGTGGCGGCTCAGAGTGAAGTCCGTCATCTTGCATTTGTTGAAGCTGTCCTGAACATGCGCCTGAACATGTGTGGTCTCCAACCACAGCGGCGAATCTCTTCAATTGCTCTTTCAGTTCTAATTCTGTCGTATTTCTCGGTGGTTAGTCTAATTTTATCCCACAACAGCTCGTCCCCTCTCGTACTGCCTCAGAAAACTGCTGTGTTTAGATTCTTTTGAATAGTAATTTATAACTCTTGTCTTCTCTTTTTTTCAGATTTTGGAAGTCATGGTAGTAGGAGCTGATCTGTATGCAGAGTGAAATCTATCATGACTGGGATGTCATTGGCACACCGCAGGTCATTTCAGAAACAGTCGTGCTGTACCTGTCAGACTCAACTCTGGGTGTTATGCAAATGCATGTGTGACACTCATTCAGAGTGAATATGATCTCACTAAGAATGAATTTAAACATATATCAGAATTTATTTTATTTTTGAAAATGTGTTGTATTATACTGATGCTTACTTACGGAATAATTATAAGAGTACACTTAAATAAATATTTATATAAACATCAAATATTTTGCACAAATTATTTTAAATATTATTATTACTGAATATATATATATATATGTCATTTATTTGAAAAATATATTTAAAAATTATATGTATAGGATACATAAAAATATATGAAAATGCATTAAATTATTTAATTATTGAAATTAAATATATATATATATAATATATTAAATAATATGATACAATTTCAATAATAATTTCAATAATTAATACATTTAAACAGTTAATGCATAAATGTTTTTCTTTTTTATATTGACTTTTCAGAAGCATAAATGCAGTCAACAACTGACCTTAATAATAGATTTGTGTTAACATATTTAAGTGTCAACTTATTTCATTCAAATTTTCATTTATTCTTAAGTATTGCTTTATAAAATAATACTTACAAACCTTATAATATTTATCTTTAACTGCACGTTGTCATAAAATGCACTAAAATGAACCAGTGTATGTAAGGCTCATTCGTTCTTTAATCAGACTCTACTGTACAATATATATTTAACTGTCATTTAGTATTTTAGAATTTTGGTCTTGGATTAATCTTAAATGTCTATAGTTTTTGTTAATTGTATGACTTAAGTTATTCACGTGCCTTGCTAGTGACATGGTGTTAAAAAATAATAAATAAATACATAAATGATAACGCAGTGGAAAACACTTTATGGATCAGTTATATTTAGTTGCATGATCTCTGTGTTTTTTCTGTCTGCTTCAGATACTGAGCCATGGGTAACACAGAAAGTCATAGCAGCGGCCATGGTTATTATGGAGACGGCCGGCGCCAGCTCTCCCGTAAGCACATGTCCCGCTCGCTCCGCCTGTCCAGCAAGCAGACGTACTGTTCCCGCCGTACGCCGTCTGGAAAACCGGAGCATCGCAACTCCGAGACCAGCACGCGCTCCAGCAGCACTCCCAGCATCCCGCAGTCACTGGCCGACCACGGCCTGGAGCCCTTCAACGACTCGGACATGCTGCCCAACTTCAGCAGCCCCATATGGGTGGACCGCGTGGCCATGAATCTCAGACCCATGTCCTTCCACAACCATCCGGCCCATTCGCCCGCCGCGACCCACACCACCAAACAGGCTATGCAGGACGACGGCGAACCAGCAGAGGACACGACCCACGTCCAGCGCACACAGGACAGCTCCCAAGAGGCATCCAGCTTTAAAAAGAAACGCTCTAAGTCTGCGGACATGTGGAGGGAGGACTCGCTGGAGGTGTCCTTATCCGACCTGAGCCAGGATCACCTGACCAGCACGGAGGAGCTCGGAGACACGCCGGACACCTGCGAAGCCAGTTTGCAGTCGTCCGCTCAGGAGCTGCTGGACTCAAACCGTGCCAATTCTTTAGACGAGCTCTACGGACCGAAGAGCCCCGCCTGCAGGCCCACGCACGGACGCTATGCCAAATGGCACAAGGGCGGCGCCACAAGCAGAGATGGTGATGAGGATAAAATGATCTCGCCCTGTGAGGACGACGGAGCCGCCTATGGCGCGTATACACTGCCCTGCCGCCGGTCTCACTGTCTGTCAGAGGGACTGACCAATCATCAAGGAGTTATGCAAGGGAGGCGGGCACAAACCATACAGGTGAGTTTTGATTGGGTAGCCCCGCCCACAGTGAAATCTTATTGGTCACTACTCCAGTATTAAACACCAAATACATTGTTATATTTTGCAACATTTATAAATACCATTATATTTTTTTATTTATTTAGGTTTTTTATATTTAATCTAAAAAGTATTAAATAGAAATGCTATTATGTTTTTATAATTACTTAGTTTTTTTATATTTTATGTATAAAATATAAATATCATCATAAATATATATATATTTTTAAATATTCTATTTATAAAAAATATATATAATATAAATACCATTATATTTTTATAATTGTTTGCTTTTTTTATTTTTTATTAATTAAAAATATCAGTAATGTGTGACGAATAGAGTAGCACCAAACACAGTCCATGTAAAAATGTAGACAAAGTGTCCGGGTGTGTAGATCCAATCCAAATGCAAAACAAGGAAAAAGGATCTGCATACAAAAATTTAGGCAAAAGCTTGTGTGAATTTTTTCCATAGAGACCACAAAGAAAGAGCCAAGTGCAAAATGTTTTCAGTTTCAACCCTTCATCTGTGCCATACCTATAACAATCTAAACTATAATTACCATTATGTTTCAGAATTATTTCTTTCAGTGTTTTATCTATAAAAATATAAAATATAAATGACATCATATCACAGTCCATCATATATATATATATATATATGTATATATATATATATATATATATATATACATATATCCTCCTGAGAACCATAAAAAAGGTTTTGTGAATTTTGCTGTTTTTTATGACATTACATTGGTTGGAGCATAAGAAACAAATTGAGAAAAACATTTTGAAAAACAAAAAAAACATTTTATTCATATTTTATTCTATGTCCTTTGTAGAGGACGCCAGGACTGTTATTCAAAAAAATAAATAGACATGAAAAGGCATGTGTAGACAAAAACAATGATTTATTTTTTTTATTCTCCAATCAGTTGTTAGGTTTCAGGCTGTTTTTAACCAAACTTTGTACAGTTATGAAAGATATAACTGAATGATTTGATATACTATTTTACTTTATGCAATATGTGCGTAAAATGTCCATAAATTGGTATTCCCATTCTATAAAATGTATCCATGCATTGCATCTGATTTGGATATTAATGTGTTCTTGGGGCAAACCATATTGAAAAAAGAAGTGTTATAATGGGAGTAATAACTTGGAAACATTTTCATAAAAATTTTCCTGAGATGTTTATTTACGACAATTTGAAAATGAGTCCGATTTAAAAGATAATTACAAAATATTATCATATTTCCCTAAGAGTGCTAAATGTAATCGTTCTGTCAATGATCAAGTTGGTAGTGAACTGTACAGCTTTGAAGCGACTCGTGTTGTTTCAGATCAGCCGCTCTCATTGAAAGTGAATGGCTTTGTTTGAATGATTGGAGTGAACGCCTGTAGGTGTGCAGTAATAATGTGAGTGTAATGTTAGTGTAGGTGTACACCAGGGAATTTCAGTCTTGCAGTGAATGTTGACTGCGGTTAATCCCCCAGAATCCTCTGATTCTCCTCGTGTAGAGAGACTGAACGTATGAATGACTCATTTGTGTGCAAGTTGACACAGACTCCAGTTTCCCATTGGACAGCATTATAACTTCACTAGAAGCTCATCCCAGTCAACTGTTGGTGTAAACTAACAACAATATAACGTTAATTATATTTTATCTTTTTATAGGTAAAATATAAAAATGCCAACACAAAAAAAAGAATAGTATTTATATTTACTATTTTTTATAGATTATATAAAAAATACCAAATATTTATAAAAATGTAATGTTATTTATATTTTTGTATATGTATATATATGTGTGTGTGTGTGTGTATTTATTAATTCAGATTTTAGAGATAAAATTATAAAAGTAGTAAATATTTTGCCAAAACTATTATAAATAATATAATAGCATTTATATTTTATATTTTTTTATTGATAAAATATATATAAAAATCAAATAATTATAAAAATATAATGACATTTATATATGATTTTTTAATAGATAAAATATATAACAAAACGTTAAAAATGGTATTTATATGGCATATATATTTTTTATAATATACTGTATATATATATATATATATATATATATATATATAATTGTATTTATAATTTTTTTTTTAATAGTTTTTTATACCATTATACTACCATGGTAAGTTGGACATGCACCAAGGTAGTATATTTTAAGGACATTTTTAAGTACTTTGTTAATACCATGCTACGTTAAAGTACCATAGCATTGACATCACTATACCATAGTACCACCACAGTAACTCTCATTCTCTACGATGTGCGTTGACAGTCCTAGTGCATTGTGGCTCTGTCACACTGTCCATGTGGTGGTGGCTGTTTTTTCCTGCTCTCTCTCGGATGATCCAGATCCTGGAGTCAGACTTCTGTGAGAACAGCTCGCTTCTTTTGTCATGTTAATGAGCTGTAACTGACAGGAACGTGATTGAGAGAGAGTGAACGAGGAGGAGAGTTGAGCTCTAGATATGCTGGTTTATTTTTCACTATATTTCTTGCTTAAATATGTGTGTGCAAGAAAGTGTTTCAGTTGTATGTAGGTATTTGCTACAGCTAGAAAGAAAAAGATGAAATCACCGTGTGACACTGCCTCCCTGTGAGGCTCCATCGGTGAAGATGAATGGCATGCCGGGCCGCACAGTCCAGTCATGTGACTCCCGCTAGATGCCGGGTTTGGTGGGTAATATCCCATCATTCCCCAGCAGCAGTACAGAGTGGTATTGTACAGTCAACTTTACTGCGCTATAACTCGACACACAGAGTTCAGACAGCGCTGTGGTCTCTCAGGCAGACCTGTGTCAAATTCTGTAAAATGTTCACTTTACAACCTGCAGCTCGTCATCTGCTTCTGAAGACACCACGCGCTCCGGCCAACAGGTAGGAGGACTGAAGATGTGTTGGAGAAGAGCCACGCTTATTAGAGTGGAAAACTTTTATCTTTTGAGTCTGTCGAAATCATAAGGCTCACGTTTAGTTGCTGAGAAAGAACATCCAGGAACTATGATTGGTTTTGTTGCTTAGTTTTACGTAAATTAAGTGATGTTAAAACCAAAAACCAATGTCCTAGGCTAATTAATTAGAAAAAAATATTTTTTTTGAGTAAATTTAGAGACACGTCATGTCTTCATTTTTGGTTCTGGCTCTTTCACTGATTTTACTCCAAAATTACTTCACATATTGCGTCTGGGCCTATATTTGATCATTTTATGTACATTTACTTGCTGTCATTTAATACTTTTATAGTGTTTCCACGGCCCTGAAAAACCTGGAAACTTAAGGAAATTTCAAAAGTGGGATATTATATATATATATATGAATATATTTTCATATTAATTCATTTTTAATATATATAATTTTTATTAAATTTATATAGTTAATACATATATAAAAAATGTATTTTTATGCTCAGTTGTTCAGTTCAAAACTGTTTCTTTGGCTAGAAATTACTCTAATTTTCTCTTAAGTTAAATTTAAATGTATACATATAAAATTGTGTAAATTAAATCATTATCCCATCATCACAAATAATCATCGTAAATTAGCCAATATAAATTATTCATGTATTTATTTGGTTTTAAGGATGTCACGGTGGGAGATGGCAGTGATTATGAGGACAGTGGTATCGATGGGCTGACTGGGGACAGCGAGGCGTCTCAGCACCACGCTCGACGCTATAAGACCATGTCTGCGTCTTTCTCCGCTTACTCCACGTCAGCAGGAGGCGCCTTCGCCGGGAGCGACAGTGGGAGCAGCAGCGGGGCTGGAGCGGGACCCTCAGATGGCACACAGGTGGGCAGTGTGATTTATTTATTACTGCTGTTTCCCCGGTTCCTGTTTCATAATATGTTCCATCCAGACATCAGTAGAAACACATTAACATCAGATAGATGCAACATCAGTGCATGAATGTGACAACATCAACGGGTAAACGTTCCATCAAATGAGTAATGTTCATTAAAATAAAATATATGCAAATAAAAATTTTTATATATATATATATATAAAATAAAGTCAAATATTTTCATGTTTTTTAATTAGTTTTTAATAAAATAAAAACACCAAGATTTTTCAGAGGCACCAAACGCTTTTACATTTTAATGAAATATTGTGACATGATGTTCACTATAGCCAACGTTCCATCAGATAATGAATGTTCATTTAAATAAAATATATGCTAATAAAAAAAATGTAATCACTGCATTATTTATTTAGAATTCCCCATATTTATTTTTACCATATCCATTCCCCAAAAAATTGTGCAGAAAATGATTTTAAAAATATGTCTGGCCTCTGACACATCTTGGCGTTATTTATGTATGTATTTATTATTTATTTATAACTTTTTTTTGTTTATTTTGTTATATCCATTCCCCAAAAAATAGTGCAGAAAATGCTAATAGAAAAAGTCTGGCCTGTTCGGTGCCTGTTAAACATCTTGCAGTTCTATCTATCTATCTATCTAGAAATAAATAATAATAATAATTTTTATTTATATAGTGCCTTTCCAACACCCAAGGTCGTTTTACAGAGACAGGTTTAAGGAACAGAACCAAATAAACATCAACATCACAGCACAATATACATACCAAGGTCTATAAGTAATATACAGAGGTCGCTTACAAAGTTATGTTAGAGATACAAACAAAGAGGGATTCAAATAAATAACATATCTAAATAAATAAAACACCAGAGGCACAAAACACTATTACTATTTTGATATAATTTTTTATTATTATTTATTAATATTATTTAAAGGGATCATATGATGCTATTTTAAAGATCATTATTTTGTGTATTTGGTGTAACAGAATATGTTGACATGCTTTAATGTTAAAAAAACATTCTTTTTCAAATACTGTACATTATTGTAGGTCCTCTATGCCCCGCCTCTCTTAAACGCTTCGTTTTCTACAAAGTCC
>NW_015505840.1:452694-467199 GCF_001515645.1 Sinocyclocheilus grahami
ACGCGTTACTCTGCGCTGCGCAAAACTCCACATTTGAACAGTCAGTAGCAAATACTTAAACTAATAACAAAACATACTTACAATCGCTGATTCAGAAGCGCCAGATTGTCGTAGCAAAGTCGGAATTTACCCTTTTTAAAAAAAATTTAAATAGCCTTTGTGCACAGCCAGCCTTGTACTCTTCTATGTTCAAAAAACTGTCGTCCATAAAATGCGTTGCACAAATTCGAACATCTGGGTTGTGCTGTTCTGTTGTAAATAAATCTTAACCAATGATTTCTAATTGCATCTACTTCCGGAAGGCCAAATAAAGTGCTTTTGCTTTCGCACTGAAACACACAGCGTCTCCCTGACATGCTGCATCAACACTACTGCTGTTCCTGAAACCACGCCTTCTTTCTTTGCGTGCACATTTGGGCGGCATTATGCTAATATTTCCACATAGTGACGTAGACATGTGGGGGCGTGTTAGAACGAGCCGTTTTAGGTAGGTGTGGCTGACTCTTAACTTTTATAAAGAATATCTCTTTGGATTTGAGACTTTAGTCTTTGCAACTTTACAGATCTTCTTTATGCACCAAGAGCTTGTAACACTCCAAAGAGAAAGGAAAACTTGAAATCTCTTCATATGACCCCTTTAATAAATTATTAGGTAAATTATGTGCAATAAGAGACCAGAGACTTTAATTAATAATTAAATAAGGTACTTTTTTATGTTGTCATTAAGAACAGACTATGACCAAATTGAATACGATGTGTATGTTATTTGTAAGTTTGTGACATAGTTTAGCATCTGTTCGGTGATAATAATCGTCCTGGACCTGTGTGTGTCTGACCAGGGCGTCTATGAGAACTTCCGTCAGGAGCTGGAGCAGAGCGTGAGTCCGGCGGAGGTTCCCGAGGAGAGAAGCTCAGCGTTCAGCGACGAGCAGAGCAGCGTGACGCTGAGCTCCGCTTACCACACCGACCCTCTGCTGAACGTGGCCGCCGTGCAGGGAACCGTGCGCAAAGCCGGACGCCTCGCCGTCAAAAACTTCCTGGCGCATAAAAAGAACAAGAAGGTGGAGCTCGCGCCTCGCCGCAAGTGGAAGAGCTACTGGGTGTCCCTCAAAGGTGTGTGTGTGTGTGTGTGTTGGGTGTTTCTGAAAGAGATGCGAGCGGTTACCTGACACCATAAACAGGTTTTACAACTTCCTGTGAAATGGTTTGTAAGAGAAGAGGAGGATTATGTTTGTTGTGTGCTGTTATATGGGTAAGTCCAGAAAAAGCTTTTGAGAATTGAACGCCCATCATTCACCATGTTAACTCTGACACGCTTGTTTGTTTAATATTCTGGCAAATTTGATGTTTTCAGCTTCTAAGTGACTAAACACATTTCCCATATTTATTTTACAATACCCATTTCTTAAAAAAAAAAAAAAAATCTTTACTGACAATTGAATGTGTTCTTGCTGAATAAAATTATTAATTTCTTTCAAAAATAATCTTACTTGCCCCAAACGATAGTGTATGTACTGTATATACAGTAAGTTCCTCATAGCTGGATACAGACAGTGTAAGACATGTTAGAAAGATCTGTATCTTTGCCAACAGTGTGAAAAGAGCAAAATCAAAGCTGAAAAAAACAATCCAATAAGTGTGCAAGCATGATATTGGATTCTGTTTAAGAAAGCAGACCATAAACAGGTTTTACAACTTCCTGTGAAATGGTTTGTAAGAGAAGAGGAGGATTATGTTTGTTGTGTGCTGTTATATGGGTAAGTCCAGAAAAAGCTCTTGAGAATTGAACGCCCATCATTCACCATGTTAACTCTGACACGCTTGTTTGTTTAATATTCTGGCAAATTTGATGTTTTCAGCTTCTAAGTGACTAAACACATTTCCCATATTTATTTTACAATACCCATTTCTTAAAAAAAAAAAAAAATCTTTACTGACAATTGAATGTGTTCTTGCTGAATAAAATTATTAATTTCTTTCAAAAATAATCTTACTTGCCCCAAACGATAGTGTATATACTGTATATACAGTAAGTTCCTCATAGCTGGATACAGACAGTGTAAGACATGTTAGAAAGATCTGTATCTTTGCCAACAGTGTGAAAACAGCAAAATCAAAGCTGAAAAAACAATCCAATAAGTGTGCAAGCATGATATTGGATTCTGTTTAAGAAAGCAGCGCTGCATTTCTTATTTTGGCCACTGGAGAGCAGAGTTCAATCAATAAAGCCGCATAACTCCAATCTATTGGATATCCTGCTCTCGTTCCCCTGGAAACAGCGGCTGAGAGATGATCTGTAGTGTTAATTGAACTCACGTGAACAACTTTGAATTTCTGATTCTTGAGTGAATGTCCTAATTTGTTCTACCAGGATGCACTCTGTTTTTCTACGAGACGGATGGCCGGTCAGGCATTGATCACAACAGCGTCCCTAAACATGCCGTGTGGGCCGAGAACAGCATCGTCCAAGCCGTCCCAGAACACCCCAAAAAAGATTTCGTCTTCTGCCTGAGTAACTCGCTCGGAGACTCCTTCCTTTTTCAGGTAACTGAACATCCAGTGCAAACCCTCTTCATATACTGATACTCAACAGATTATGTAACAGACTGAGTTTCATATATAAACGTCTGACTCACTGATATGTTCAGAATAGTAGCACACTTAGTGCATACTGCACTATATAAACTGTTTACTGCATACTATGTTTTCCTAGTCTAGTTGTCTAATAAACCTGGCATTGTATATTATGATAATTGTTGGATCTTTGACAAATTGCTTTTGTTTTTGTTTTGCTTTGGATAAAAGCGTCTGCTAAATGCATAAATGTAAATGCCATTTTTTACAGTATGCAATATGTCACAATAAACAGTAGTGTGCTACTTTGTTGTCAAGCCCCAACAAATTATGTGGCGCATTTATTTATTAACAATAAAAATGTTTACTTTGCATTTTTATCCTAATTTGCTAACTTTAAGCAGAACTGATCAAAATTTATAAGTTGCCTAAAATGTCCGGGTTTTGGCTTTGTTTTGCTATTGACGTGCTCTCTACTGTCCTTATGCATTATATGCACGCACATTTGCATTGCTTTGACCGATCTCTGTAGATCCCGCCTTCTCACACACCACGATTAGTCAATTATGTACAATGCCTGCACGCTATTTGTCAAGCTAGTTTTCAGTCATTACCATCAGCAAGTATGAAAACAATAGGAAACAAGACATTTTAGGCAGTTTAGAAATCCTAGCCAGGACATATCTGGGAAAAATAAGACTTATGGTTGCCCTAGTTATTTGTCAATCTGCAAAGTCAAATTGAATGCATTGCATTGTGGGCTATTTGGTTACCAACATTCTTCTAAATATATTATGTCTTAAACGGAAGAAAGAAACTCATACAGGTTTGGAACAACTTGAGGGTGAGTAAATTATAACAGAAGTTACATTTTTGGGTGAACTGTCCCTTTAATGTTCAAAATTATTGTTGCTTGCTTCTGGTTAGGACAAAAAGTGTTGAAGAGTCTGTCAGTGGTGTTTTGTTTTCCATAATCATTGTATCAATATCATAAAGCATTACAGCACAAACATCCTCCGAATCCGCTGTATTACTGCTGATTTTCATCATGATGCTGTCATAATGTTGACAGAACATTGATTTGCTCCGTACACTTGCTGCAAAAGTTCACGTTCCACTCAATGGATGTTTACGCAAGACACAGAGCTCCGAATGGCCCGCGGCCCATCAGGAGGAGGGTTAGCGGGTGCCTGTGGGTATTTAATTTTGGCAGCGTCGGGTCACACATTGTGCCCTGGTGAATGGCAGCAGGGCCGAGTTCCTAGGGAGTCCCAGACCTCTCTGCCAGTGGATTGTGTGGCGCTGTTGTTTGCTACTTTGTGTGTTGTCTGGACCGCTGCCCCCTCCGCCGCGTCTTCCAAAAAAAAAGTGGCTGGGAGGAGTATAAATCCACTGGTGTATAAACCCACTCCACTGCCCTCCAAACACCATTTTATTAGATCAAACCAGACCAAACACAAGGCACGGAAGCTTCTAGATATCTAGAGATGGTCCTTTAAGGCTAAATGTAATGTAATGACCTTGTTTTTCGAGAGAATGATAATTTTGACAACTCTCACATGCCGCTGGCCTGCTGTAAACCATGTTCTAACGATAACTTTCTCTCTTTTCCTCACAGATTTTCCTGTGGGAGCAGAATTTAGAGCAGTTCCACATGGATCTATTCCGTTTCCGCTGTTACCTGTCCAGCCTGCAGGGCGGCGAGCTTCCCAACCCCAAACGCCTGCTGGCCTTCGCCTCCCGTCCCACCAAACTGGCCATGGGCCGACTGGGCATTTTTTCAGTCTCTTCCTTCCATGCACTGGTAATTATCCCTCAGTTTTCCATAATTTATTCAATCAATTTGTTCATATGTATAGATATAGATATTTCTATATAGGTAAATAGGTAGATATAATTTTTTTTTCTAGATATTAAAAATGACTTCATATGTATTATGTTATTATATATTAAGACAGATATTGCATTTAATATATATATATATATATATATATATATATATGAAATATATATTTTATAAAATATATAAGATATATATTACATTAAATATGTTATTATATATTAAGACATATATTGCATTTAATATATATATATATATATATATATATGAAATATATATTTGATAAAATATATAAAATACAAAATATATAAGATATATATTACATTAAATATGGATATATATATCTAGATATGTGTGTGTGTGTGTATGTATGTATGTGTATATATAATGTAATATATATAAATAAAATAATTTTTATATATTTATAGAGGAAAAGCACATTTTTGTGTAATTTCAGGAAAATAATCAAAATTGTTACTGTAGATTTTTTTTTTGTGTGAAATATAATATTGACAGACAGTTTTAGAGATTTCAGTCTTTCTCCTTTCAAGTAGACATAGAAAACAACTCCCTGGTGTCATTAAGGGAACTTACTTAAGCTTATAAGTTTTCAAATGTTTGGTATCTAACATATTTCAAACAGAAGCATTGCTTAGAAACCTACATAAAGAGCATCAGTATCGCTCTATTTTTACCCAGAATGCATGTATTAACCTGCTTCCTTCCCACCCGTCAGTGCTGGTGTACGTGGGTAATTGATTTTGGCATAAAAGGAAACAGTAGTTGAAGGGTTGGTCGGTGTATTTTGCCTTGGATGTGGGCCACGGCTCCGGCTGATCAATACCATCCATCCTCAGATTCGCCTCCAGCTCTGGCGTTCTGTGTAGGAGCTGGAGGACACTGGGATACAGGGAGATTTTATTTTTGTCTATGCAGCTTGGATGAATTTTTTTGGGTGGAGGGGGTGGGGATGCTCTTCAGTATTCACATTCTGAGAGGATGGAGAGAGAGGATAAGTGTTGGGTCCAAATGAAGTGCTGTTGGCCCGTGTGCTGTTCTTCACGAATAATGGCTTGGTTCAGAGCAGTGGAGAGGGTTTTTGATGCAGCCGGAGTGCTTTTCTCCATTAGGAGACTCAGAAATGCCACAGTGTGTTCAACACAACGAGCGTGTATAATTTTTGAATGACACTCAAAAGAACTCTCCAAGCACTTCACTAACCTTTAAAATTCATCCGGACCCGAGTGACCACAGGAAGCAAGTTATTTTTGTGTGTCTGCTGCTCATTTATAAATGAATAAGTGTTTATTCGATTTTGGTAGGGAAAGTCACATCTACCAACTGTTTTTGCTGAAAAAATCATGAAAAAACGGTGATGAATGAAATCCATCCTCTGACATTTCTTTTGAGAATGTAAGAGCAAGAACAATTGTGACAAGACTGAATGCAGTTTATGGAGAAACTATCCTGAAAATGGTGTGATGGGTATTTGTCTTTTCAGGGCTGTTTTTATTCAGCAAACGTATTTTATTAGGGATTTAAATGCAGGAGAACTCCAGAAATGCCTTGATTACACAGTCACCATTAATAACAATCTGTGTTTGTGAGCTTTGTGTTTGCTGAGAGAAAAAATCTCAAGCAGTTCTGATCAGGACATTGGCTTTTCAACTTAAAATCAGGAAAAGCAGCTGAATTTTGGAACATGGCAGCTAGTTTCTAGCTAATCATTAGCTGGTGCAAGCTTGCAAAAACCAACAACAAACCAGCTACCAGTTTAGACCAACACGTGACCAGTTTATCCCAGCTAATGACCAGTTTAGACTAGCTTTCATCTAGCTTACTCTGTTAATGAATAGTTTAGACTAGCTAAAGATGCATTTAGACCAGCTAACAAACAGTTTAGACCATCTCATGACCAGTTTATAACACATAATGACCCATTTAGACCAGCTAACAGACAGTTTAGACTAGCTCATGATGCATTTAGACCATCTAAGGACCATTTCAGACCACCTCATGACCAGTTTAGTTTAGTAAATGACTCATTTAGACACGCTAACCACCAGTTTAGACCAGCTAATGACTAATATAGACTAGCTAATGACCCATTTAGATCAGCTAATGACAAGTTTAGACCACCTCATGACAAGTTTAGACAAGCTAATGACCCATTTACACCAGCTAACAGACAGTTTAGACTAGCTCATGATGCATTTAGACCAACTAAGGACCATTTCAGACCACCTCATGACCAATTTAGTTTAGTAAGTGACTCATTTAGACAGGCTAACAACCAGTGTAGACCAGCTCATGACCAGTTTAGACAAACTAATGAGCCATTTAGATCAGCTAATGACAAGTTTAGACCACCTCATGACCCGTTAAGTTTAGTAAATTACTAATTTACACAAGCTAACAACCAGTTTAGACCAGCTAATGACCAGCGTAGACTAGCTAATGACCATTTAGATCAGCTAATGACAAGTTTAGACCAGCTTATGACCTGTTTAGACTAGCTAACGATCAGTTCAGACCACATCATGACCAGTTTAGACCACCTAATGACCCATTTAGACTAGCTCATGACCAGCTAATGGCCCATTTAGACCAGCTAGTGAGCAGTTTTAGAAAATCTTATTACCTATTTAGACTAGTTAAAAACCAGCTTGCACCTGTAATGGCCCATTTAGACCAGCTAATAACCCATTTATACCCAGATACTTGAACACCTTTGCTTATGAAGCTCACGGCTGAACATCAGTGTGACTTAATCAATGAGAACGGGTTTTACCAAGCAGCTGTGTTCATATCTCAGACTCCTGCTAGGAGCAGTCTAGTCAGTTTGATCGCTGAGACGCACAGTATGAATGTTGTCCCCATACCTCATGCGGCTGTTTTGTGTCTGTAGGTGGCGGCTCGCACTGAGAGTGGCGTGAGGCGTAGGACACAGGCGATGTCGCGCTCCACCAGCAAACGCAAGAGTCGCTTCTCCTCACTATGGGGTCTGGACACCCACTCCAAGAGAAAGAGTAAAGGTCATCCCAGCATCAGCCAGGTAAACTACACACACTTTTCACACTTGGTGTTTTCTTCCAGAAGACATAAACATGCATATGCACAGATCAACCGGCCCTGCTTAAAAAATAAAATGCACATTCATTTGCATGCTGGTGGTGCTGGTTGACCAGCAAATCTTGCTGGTTAAGACTAACTAGCATCTCAAGCAAAGGACAAAAGACAATATGAGATGGTCAACAGCACTGTTTTCAACAAGCAGATGAAATGAATGCTACAGAAAACACATACAGTTGGTTTTCGTGTTTTGGTTTTGATGGGTGACTGCTGAATGTTAGATGATCTTTTTAAACAGGTTTTTGCAGAAGGAGATGACCAAGTTAAAAGTCCTCTAGAAGGCATGTTTGAGGGTTCTTCTTGTGAGACGATGGTAAGAAACATGCATCTCTCAATACTACACTACATCTATAAAAGTGGCAAAAACACACAAAATACTATGTGAGCCCACTGCTCCAAATCAAAATTGCCCTGTTCAGAGAGATGCGCTCTGGGCCAGATCTCTGGAGTGGGTTGGCAGAGATGTGGGTGTATATTCATCACTGGTGTTGGCGGAGGTTGGCGGAGGCATTCGTGGTGTAGCAACAGTAGAGGTGGTTGTGCTATAATCCACTGACCTGGGGTGCAGATAAAAGTGTTGATGTTCTGATTCACTCACTCCATCATAAGCAGAGAAAGAAAGTTGGTGGAATGGGAGACTACAGTGCATTTTTATACATGTTTAATGGCTGAAAAAATTTTGGGTCGGTAAGATTTCTTAATGTTTCTGAGAAGTCTCTTCTGCTCACCATATAATTTATTTCTGTGATCAAAGCTGAATTTTCAGCATCATTACTCCAGTCTTCAGTGTCACATGATCCTTCAGAAGTCATTCTAATATGCTGATTTGCTGCTCAAGAAACATCTCTGATTATTATCAATGTTGAAAACAGTTGCTGCTTCATATTTTTGTGGAACCCATGATGCATGTTTGATGCAAGTTAAGGTTCAAAAGATCAGCATTTATTTGAAATATAAATCTTTTTAACATTATAAATATCTTTACTGCCACTTTTGATCAATGTAATGCATCCTTGATTAATAAAAGAATTAATTTCTTTAAAAAAATAGTAAATTAAAATCTTACTGACCCAAACTTTTGAATGGTAGCGTAATATATACTGCATACTTTAAAAAATAGTATGCAATGATAGTATGCTATATTATCGTCACATACTGTCGTGTGTATTAGTAAAACACTAATTTTAATCCAATTTTGCATTAAAATCTTACTGACCCAAACTTTTGAATGGTAGCGTAATATATACTGCATAAAAGTTGTAAAAGTTTAACTTTTGGCAGTCCGTTCAAATGTTTAAAAATCATTTTGATATTACTTCCAGTTCAATCATCACAGTGGAATTTGAATATGAAGTTAAGCGCATTGTATTGTTGGAAACGGTACACAGAACAATATGCTCTAGTTGTATACTGTACATTTTGTCACATGTATGTAAATGTATTATATGCATAAAGAAAATGTGCATACTCTGCACAAAATAAATACTGCAGAAATAATATATTATGCTTTTATGATTTTCCAATTACATCTTTTTTTATGCTAGAAATTATTAGCATACAGTACACCTCAGATAGGCGATGAGTTTTTAGAAATGATGAGATGGTCATCAATTCACATGATTAATAGCATCTCTAAAGGCCTCGTTCCCAGCTGCGGCTTCACTGTGCTTTGATTTATCACACTACAGAAAGACACCAAGACCCCAGTGAAAGGTCTGCCAAGACCCAGCGCAGATCATGACATCTGGTCCAGAGACCACCTCACTCCATCATGGGTGCTGCTGCCAAACGACCAGCCTGTGTTAGCCATCATCCAACCCGGAGAGTCGGCCCTCGACATGCTGGAAACGATCTGCAAGGTAACGCCAGGAAACCCAAGATCTTTCTAGTGCAAGAAACATTCAGCGTTCTCTTCTGATGCCAGGTTTTTTACATTCAGAGAGTCGCTTCAGCCTTCAAGGAACTGAATGTCAGTTTGAAGGTCACTGGTGCTGTAAACTCAGATGCTGTGTCCCGCAGAGGGTTTTGAAAGTCTCAAGCTTGTGTCCACCCTGTATAAAGCAATTTATTCGCTTGAAAATGTGCTGTATCCTCTCTGATATGAGCGTTTGGGCCTTTTAGCGTGTGATTGCTGTCCATCTGGCCCACTGAGAAGAAGATACAGCCCAGTAACATGTCTTGGCATTGCTCTTCATCCATTAAATGTGTGTCTGCTTTCATCTCTCCAGGCTCACCAACTGGACCCCACTAAACACTACGTGCGGCTTAAGTTCCTCATTGAGAACCAAGTGCAGTTTTATATCCCCAAACCGGAGGAGGATATTTATGATCTGGTAGGTTTGGAGTTAAACTCGCTCTCGCACCCGCTGCTTAGATGCTCTCTCATTACTTTCATCCTGCTGGGACATCACACTTCATCCAAACACCCTGTCTCTTCCTCTCTCCTTCACGCTTTAATATTTCTTCTGTGGAACACGAAAGGAGATGTTTTGCTGGTCCTGTTTCCTTTTGACCTAAAATTTACCATTTTAAGCTATGGGATTGCTTCATTCTTTCGAAGCTTCACTTCTATACATCCATCATCCTGGATTTATTATGTCTTCATTTATTATGTTTTGAGTGTGCAGGTCAGGCACAGTCGATCAAACAGGAACATAAAGTTCTCCGCCTGTGAAATGTGATCTGTATTCTGTGACTCTCGCCCTTTCATGCCGTCCCATGTGTGTGTTGTTTATGCTCTATGAATGTGGAATATCAAAGTCGCATTCAGTGGAATATTAATGAATAATGTCCTGTGCTCTTCTTCACAGCTGTATAAGGAAATCGAGCTGTGCTGTAAGATCAGGAAGGTCATCCAGTTTGATCGGGATGAGTCCTGCATGATCGGCTATGGTGAGAGCCAAAAATGTGTTACGTTCATCAAATCATGTCTGTTTTACATTTATACTGGGAATTTTACAACGGTGCCTGGAAGTGTTCCCAGTAGTTTTTAAATGATTCTTTCAATAAAAAGTTTACATATATGTGAGTACGTCCACTCACAGTAGTAGCGTAATAGACGCTATTTTATCTTATATGGTCATTTTATGCAGGACGACATAATGAGATCACATGACCACCCGAATCCAACTAGTTTTATCTCAGTAAACTGCATGTTTTTGGACACTTTGGTTGACAGATTATATTAAATTTAACTACTGAAAATAGTTGCTTTTCGGTGATTCTACATCCACATCACCAAATGTCGATATAAGTTGTAGCAATGTTATTTTAGTATTATTCATATACTCTTATGGTATTTATTAATGATTTGAATTAGCTTTTATTTTTCAATTTTCATGTTCATTTGAGTTATTTTCGTTATTTTATGTGCTTTCGTCATTTCATTTATACTGGGAATTTTACAACGGTGCCTGGAAGTGTTCCCAGTAGTTTTTAAATGATTCTTTCAATAAAAAGTTTACATATATGTGAGTACGTCCACTCACAGTAGTAGCGTAATAGACGCTATTTTATCTTATATGGTCATTTTATGCAGGACGACATAATGAGATCACATGACCACCCGAATCCAACTAGTTTTATCTCAGTAAACTGCATGTTTTTGGACACTTTGGTTGACAGATTATATTAAATTTAACTACTGAAAATAGTTGCTTTTCGGTGATTCTACATCCACATCACCAAATGTCGATATAAGTTGTAGCAATGTTATTTTAGTATTATTCATATACACTTATGGTATTTATTAATGATTTGAATTAGCTTTTATTTTTCAATTTTCATGTTCATTTGAGTTATTTTCGTTATTTTATGTGCTTTCGTCATTATTATATTTTAGTTTTCTCTTTATCTATATTTAATTTTTTATTTTATTTAGTGATTTTAGTACTTCAACTCCTGTATTTCAGTTAGTTGTAAAAGGCAAAATAAAAAAAAATTAACATTTACGTTTTTCATTTAATATTTATTTTTTATTTCAGTTTTTATTCAATTACCGAAAACAATTTTTAATACTTTTAGTTAATAATAACAACACTGAGCCATAGAAGATTGTATTTATTACTTTTATTTTTGCATTTTTATTTAATTATTTTATTTTTTGCATTTTCGTATTCAATTCTATTTATTACTGCATATGGGAAATCCTGAAGAGAATATGCTAATTTATACAAATACATGTCTATATAATGGTGGTGGTATTTAAAGGGACAGTGCCGTGAAAAATTAATAATTCTACCATAATTTATGGTCCATGGAAGAACAAAAAATTTAGATAGGTTTAAAAAGACATGATGGAGAATAAATTATGACAGAATTTACATTTTTGGGTGAACTATCCCTTTAATAATCTGACCTTGTACTTGAAAGGTTGTAGGTTCAAACCCTTTCGAGGTTTGCTTCATGATTATACTTGATTAGGATGTCTATCACTTCATCTCTCTGTCTCTCACAGGGTTTTCTATCTCTGTGGTGGAAGAGGACGGCGTACAGCAGCTCTATATCACTGACGTGAGAGCTGGAGGATTAGCGTTCGCTAAAGGTTCATTAGCTCGTTTCACCTCCTAATTGCATTCTCTTTCTCTTTTCACCCGTCTCTTGGTTTGTTCTTTTCTTTCTCTCTCTCTGTCTGTTCAGCATCTGTAAAGGAATTGCTGTGATATCTGTGCTGTGCTCCTGGTGTTATGTAACATGTTGTCAGCTCTATGGGGTTTCTGAGAGCCAAAGATTGCAGATTTATTCTCAACCCCTCTAAACTCTGAATAATGACAAACGATAGAAGGAATCGGAGAGACGATTAAAGTCGGACGTATCATGCAAAACAGGATTTTCCTTGCTCGTTTTGAAGATTATGTTGAGCATTTACAGGCATTTTGCACACGGAAACCTTAAAGGTACAGTAGCAGAATTGGCCCATTTAATTCTAACATTGGAGATTAAAGCGTTCTAAATAAACAACAACACTTTGCACTGAACTGTTTTACAGTATTGAATGAATTTTAAGTACATTTATATTCAACATTTCTCTGACTCTTTTCACTGGACATTAGCTAATATTATTAGTGGATTTCAGGGCAAAATATAGAATATGGCCCCTTTAAATGACCATCAAAACAAGCTTATCTTGACATCCAGATACTGTCATCATGCCGAATAAGACTCTCGTCTCTCTGAGTGATGTCTGCGTGATCAGTGTGGCAGGATCAGGTCCGACTGGCTTATTGCTGACATTTCACATCGCCCAGAGAACTGGGTCAAACCCGCAAGCTGAAGGGCTGAATGGAAACGCTAGACAATCTCTTTTTTTTTATTGCATCTATTTATTTTGCTGCTGGCCTTCACATCAGTGAAGACAGGACATTGTATTACTTATATGACATATTTCAAATTGAAATAGAATATTTAAGTAAAATATAAAGTAGGGCAGGACTTTTTATTTAACATTTTATATGTTGCAGTCTCATTGGATTGTAAAAAGTGGGGTTTCCATATCAAAATGGAGTTTTAGTAATTCAGCTTATTCAATTTAGTCACTTATTCTCGCTTATTTTATTTCAGTTGATTGCCAATGCAACATTTCTACGTTTAGTATTAGCACGTTTTTAATCTAATTTTTATATTATATTAGCTTTTATTTTATTTCAGTAGTTTTATTTTTGGATTTACCAAGCTGAAGGGCTGAATGGAAACGCTAGACAATCTCTTTTTTTTTATTGCATCTATTTATTTTGCTGCTGGCCTTCACATCAGTGAAGACAGGACATTGTATTACTTATATGACATATTTCAAATTGAAATAGAATATTTAAGTAAAATATAAAGTAGGGCAGGACTTTTTATTTAACATTTTATATGTTGCAGTCTCATTGGATTGTAAAAAGTGGGGTTTCCATATCAAAATGGAGTTTTAGTAATTCAGCTTATTCAATTTAGTCACTTATTCTCGCTTATTTTATTTCAGTTGATTGCCAATGCAACATTTCTACGTTTAGTATTAGCGCGTTTTTAATCTAATTTTTATATTATATTAGCTTTTATTTTATTTCAGTAGTTTTATTTTTGGATTTATTATTATTATTTTTGCAGTTTTTGTTTTTAATTGTATTCATTATGGATCAAGGAGGAGAAACAAAATGTTTTTTTTTTTTTTTTTTTTTTTTACATTTATTTTTGCATTAATGAATCACGCAGAATAAGTTTTAAGTCATTAAAAAGGGGTCCATTTTTTATGTCATGGTATATTTAACTCATGATCTTCACAGTTTTTTATGTCCTTTGTTAAACTTCAGAAATTCTTCCTTTGCTCTTTGTTTTTATTAATTGCTTGCAAGCTCTATGTATCTAACCATTTCATCCATTTTGCATGTCTCAAGAAGTCTGATTGCAATATTTCACTACTTAATTATTCATGAAATATTACCATATTTAAATGATTGCAGGTCTGAACGCAGGAGATGAGATTCTGCAGCTGAACAGGAAGGACGCCCGCACTCTGACCTTCGCTGACATGAAGGTGGCATTCGCTCAGGTCTCTCTCTCTCTCACCGTCAACACACTGCCCCCTGTTGACCGCCGGCAGCTCTGCTTCCTGCCACCGAGGCGCTCGGATGCTGTGGACAACGTCTACACGGACATCTTCTCTCAGAGTCAGGGTGAGGGGAGGCCGGAGATCTGCTGACTCATTTATTTGACTGTTTTTGTGACTTACGATGCTATAATGCTAATTAGTGCATGTTAAAGGGGTCCTATTATGCTCTTTTACAAAGTCTTGATATTTTTGGGGGGTGTACTAGAACAGGCTGTCATACTAGGCTGTTAGAAAAACACATTATTTTTCACATATTTTACATTATATCAACACCTCTCTCCCCAGTCTGGCATGAACGGTTCGAATAGATCCTGTATCAAATGAAGGCCCGCCTTCTGAAATACGAAATGTGCTGTGATTGGTTAGCTGG
>NW_015505840.1:467381-470430 GCF_001515645.1 Sinocyclocheilus grahami
CGTTGTAGTCCAAACGAGTCGTTCGTTGTAGTTTTTGAAAAGTGATTTCTGTTAAATAAAATATCTCCTTTTGAATTGGACTTTGAGCTTTGTAACTTTGCAGATCTTTTTTATGCTCAAACAGCAACATTACAGACTAACTAAAGTTGAAAAAGTGAAAAAGCATAATAGGACCCCTTTAAAATGCAACACTTTTATACAATATAAACAAGCGGGGTTCATGCTCTGTCTTTCTAAGGGAGTTTTTATAATTTTTTTTAAAAAAGTGTTTAACTTTACACTCTTATTGATAGCTGAATGCATTATGATATCCAAAATATTAAAAGAAATGCACAGATAAGCTCTAAAACATTTTAATATAACATCCAGAAACATCGCAAGGTTTAATGCAGTTATCTGAAAATCAAAAAAAGGAATTGTGGTTTCACAGAGGAGATTCTTGACGATGGAGTGGGTCTGATTGTGGAGACTTCCGGAGACAGTTTAGACGACGACTTGGAGCTCTTCGCTGAGTTTGACGACTATGGAAAGGTAAATAGCTCTGCTTACCTCAGTTTTGATCATAGATTTTGTTTCAAGATGTTAGCCTGAATCTTGTGCGGCTCCGCCCGTAAAGACTGGACACTTTTCCTGTCTGTGAGTGGGTTTCGTTCACGCTCACCAAATCTAGAACTGCAGGCCTTCGAAACTCTGAACTCTGAGCGAGAAGAATCACACTGCAGAAACGCTCCACCATCTGTCATCTGTGCTGTTTTTAAACAGAGGGGCTCTTACAGTTCAGTCGGTTTCTGTAATTTGTCGTGTCACATTGATTCATTTTACCCTGTCTGTCTATTAATTGTTTTATATTTCTATCTGTCTGTCTTCATGTCATAATGAACTGTCTGCAGTGCATCTAGTGCCGGAAGCTTTTGCTGAGTGTTTGGAGATAATTAGTTTGCGTTAAGACGGGTGACAGTAAAACAGAGGTCGTTTGATTTTCTTTTGCATCCTAATTGCTTTATTATGAGGCACAATTAACCGAATCTTGGAGGCGGTGATGAAGATGGTCTCAGAAGATCGTCTCTCTGAAAAGTGTCAGACAGACATAACAGTTTCACATTTAGACGTCGTGAGAGTGTGTGTAGTTATTTTTTATTAACCGAATCTTGGAGGCGGTGATGAAGATGGTCTCAGAAGATCGTCTCTCTCTGAAAAGTGTCAGACAGACATAACAGTTTCACATTTAGACGTCGTGAGAGTGTGTGTAGTTATTTTTCCACATCTCCAAGCTGCAGGATACAGTCACAGTTGTTTCATTGGACGGACGTGTTGATGGATGTGTTGAGATGATGGAACCAATCAGATTCCACACGACCCTTCCATATTTACATAGAGAAACTATTTTTAGAAACCTGTTTCCAGAATTCCCTGTTCATCTTATGTCACTTGAGCACTGTTGAGTTGAGACATTAGTAGTGGAAGCAGAAAAACATTATATTTGATGATTATATTTGCTGATGTTCTTCCATTTCCCAACCTAACATCTAGACCTTACATGGTTTAAAGCCAGTCTTTGTTTAGTCCAGCTGATAATGTACTGCAGGGATACTCTTAATTACTTGGGGGCCACTTTTAGAAAATGAGGTGAAATTGTACTTGATTTTAATTGGTTTTAAAATATGTTGCAGTTTTTTTTATAATGTATGCTATATTTTAATTTTCCTGAACATTGAAGTCAATGCATTCATGATATTTATGAATGTTTCCAGTATGTTGACTTCTCATCTACTTCACATGCAAACTTCTTATATACTTCTTATTCATGTGTAAAGTCAATAACAGTTCTTAATTGGATGCAGCAGTCCATTTGGTCTGTTTTCACTGTCAAGCTTTCCACATTTTGCCGTTGTTATCACATTTTTTTGTTGCTAAGTGCATTTCACACAGTTTGAATATGCTCCAAGCTGTTGCACCAATCAGTGATGCCATTATTTGCATATCTTGATGTTTGGCTTCTCGATTATTCATGTAGAAATACGACTCGATACATTTTTTTGGGAATTAATCTGCTTGCTCCACCAATTAAATGCAATATAAATATAAGTTTGCAAGCAAGTGCCGCAGCATGATAAAGCTAGATCTCTCACATTATAAGCCCGGTCTTTGAGTGTCTCTGATGTGCAGAATGAGTTAGTTCTGGATCTGAAGGGTGTGTTGCTGTGGGTTGGCTGTCAGGCCCAGGCAGAGAGATGCACTTTGGGTCAGCAGAGAGACAGCGGGTCTCGCTGGGAGCTTGGAGAAGATTGCTTTTGGCATGCATAGACATGTGTCTTTCTCTTTGCATAGCACTATCTCTCTGGCCTTTAATAAAAAGGAGAAAGTAGCATTGAGGGCAGACGGGGAATGCAAAAGAATCTATAATCAGCTTTAGTGCACACTCATATATATATACACATACACACACACATAGGGTTGAATGTAATGCAGGATATCTTTAATGAATGTAATTCAGGTAAGTGTGCTCTGAAAATATGAATACTTTTGAGCCGCGAGACACAACTAAATATGATCTCCCCCAGCAATTCGGGTTTGTTTATCTTCTCTGCCATTATTATCAAATGTAAATTCCTGTCCCAGTCACATGTTCTTGGTTAAATAAATCAAGAAAATAATATTATTAACTATTAAATAATAGTTAAATAGTCTATAATCAGCTTTAGTGCACACTCATATATATATACACATACACACACACATAGGGTTGAATGTAATGCAGGATATCTTTAATGAATGTAATTCAGGTTTAGTCTAAGTGTGCTCTGAAAATATGAATACTTTTGAGCCGCGAGACACAACTAAATATGATCTCCCCCAGCAATTCGGGTTTGTTTATCTTCTCTGCCATTATATATATATATATTGTGTCCCCAAAAAAGTATTTGGATATTTGAGTCAAACTTAATGTGAATGTCAATGCATTAGAAACAAAATATCAAAGAAGCTGCATTTATATATATATATATATATATATATATATATATATATATATATATATATATATATATAT
>NW_015505840.1:471582-479091 GCF_001515645.1 Sinocyclocheilus grahami
TTTTTTAAATCAAATGTAAATTCCTGTCCCAGTCACATGTTCTTGGTTAAATAAATCAAGAAAATAATATTATTAACTATTAAATAATAGTTAAATAGACCTTTAACACTAGCTTGCTCTATTCTTTTTCTATTCTATCTGTTTTGTTTTTATTTATTATATTATTTAAAAAACCCTTGCTACATGTACTGCGTTAAGCTAACTGAGACTTGTGTATTATTGCTCTTCTGTTGATTTTGATTCCTTCTATTGTCCTCATTTGTAAGTCGCTTTGGATACAAGCGTCTGCTAAATGACTAAATGTAAATGTAAATAAACATTGCTTACACTACCAGAAAAAACAACAACAAAAAACTATTCTATTTTATATTTTTACATTAACAATGTAATCAATATTCTGTTTATTAAAGCCAAGTAAGAATCTCATCAAGTTAGTATTTTTAAGCATTTTACATTTATTCCAAAATAATAACTGAAGGCAGTAACAATTTAAACAATATATTTTATTTGTGAACTTATGTTCAGCTATTTTTTTTATTAGTTTTCTTTTAACTATTTTAAAATTTTTCAGATCATCAGTCATCAAAGCTCTGTAAATATTGGTCACAGACAGAGATTTACTTTCAATTTCACCAAGCTGAAAAACTCCCACTGATCATGTTTTCAGGCCATTTTAAGTCTTATTTTGATGTAACAAATTATATATCTAAGTGTGTGAGTTGTTTACTTACATTTTTTAAATGAGTCTTCCCATTAATGCCATATTGGTAATTCAGACTGATTCGCGAATGCGGAACACGCATGAACACAAGAGGCGGGATTTATTGCACGAACCAATCACAGCCGAGCATAACCAGTCAGATCCAATCATATCACGATGGAGGCATTGTCTCCTCTCACGTGACTCCCCCATCCATTCTCAGTTACCCCCCACCAAACTCAACGCACGCTTTAGGGGGTCTGTTAAAACTCAATGGGCTCAGGGGAGGCAAGAGAGGCTCCCGCTGTTACTTTACCTGCTGGTGTCGCTGTTGGACAGTGTTTCTTTAGAAAAACGAGTGATTTATACACTTTTTAATGTTATATTTTGTAATATTAGCATTGTTTTATTTTTGTACTACGATTTTTTTTCTCATCCAATATTTTGAGGAGACACTGCTCTGCCTCCCTTGCCTACTTGGAGGAAACGACCCTGATATATAAATATACACACACACACACACACACACACACAGATTTCATTGTTATTTATTGTTTCCCTCCTACAGGATTCAGTTTTAATTGTGGAAACTTGTTGTAACGTATCCATTTTTAAAGCAGTTGTTAACATGTTCACTCCATGAGCTCAGGTGTGAATAACGGTACATTAGCAGTGCTTCACTGTCTGCTGGGATATTATTCTGTAGGTGGACTAGAGAGGAATTTGTACGCACGGATCATTTGAAACATTTTTTCTGTGTGATTTGTGGTTCTCTGCTTGCTGATCTCCACTTTAACAGGCGGTTGGACTTGCGGTGTGTGTGATTTGTTATATCAGGAGACGTCTGTGATGCTAAAAGTGTTCAGTAGAGGATTTGGCAAGCTGAGTCTTCAGCGCTGGTCTTCTTCTGTGAGCATTTATCATTCTCTTTCAGATGCCTGTTAGTTTTTGCTGTAACAGACAGTTCTCGTTTTTTGTGCATTTCCGTTTTAAAGACTAGGGTTGGTTTCTTAATGTTTTTGAAAGAAGTTGCTTCTGCTCAGCAAGGCTGCATTTATTTAATCAAAAATACTGTCAAATCAGTAATATAGTGAAATATTATTACAATTTAAAAGAGCTGCTTTGTGTTGTAATATATTTTCAAATGTAATGTATTCCTGTGACGCATGCTGTGATGGTGTCTCATGATCCTTCAGAAATCATTCTAATATGCGGATTTGCTGCTCAAGAAACATTTCTGATTGTTATCAATGTTTAAAACAGTTGTGCTGCTTCATATATTTGTGGAAACCATGATACATTTTTTTCAGGATTCTTTGATTAATAGAAAGTCTAAAAGAACAGCATTTATTTTGTAACATTATAAATGTCTGTACTGTCACTTTAGATCAATTTAATGTATCCTTGCTGAATAAAAAGTCATTTCTTTCAGATTGTCCCGTCAAATCGATTAATCGTGCATAATGTGTGTATTGTGTATATTTATATGTATAAACACACACACATACATGTGTATATTTAAGAAGTATAATATATATTTATATTTATATATAATATAAATCATATATATATATATATAAATATTTCTTAAATACATGTATGTGTGTGTATTTACATATAAATATACACAATACAGACACGTACAGTATATTATGTAAAATTCTATTTTATATTTTTACATTAACAATGTAATCAATATTCTGTTTATTAAAGCCAAGTAAGAATCTCATCAAGTTAGTATTTTTAAGCATTTTACATTTATTCCAAAATAATAACTGAAGGCAGTAACAATTTAAACAATATATTTTATTTGTGAACTTATGTTCAGCTATTTTTTTTATTAGTTTTCTTTTAACTATTTTAAAATTTTTCAGATCATCAGTCATCAAAGCTCTGTAAATATTGGTCACAGACAGAGATTTACTTTCAATTTCACCAAGCTGAAAAACTCCCACTGATCATGTTTTCAGGCCATTTTAAGTCTTATTTTGATGTAACAAATTATATATCTAAGTGTGTGAGTTGTTTACTTACATTTTTTAAATGAGTCTTCCCATTAATGCCATATTGGTAATTCAGACTGATTCGCGAATGCGGAACACGCATGAACACAAGAGGCGGGATTTATTGCACGAACCAATCACAGCCGAGCATAACCAGTCAGATCCAATCATATCACGATGGAGGCATTGTCTCCTCTCACGTGACTCCCCCATCCATTCTCAGTTACCCCCCACCAAACTCAACGCACGCTTTAGGGGGTCTGTTAAAACTCAATGGGCTCAGGGGAGGCAAGAGAGGCTCCCGCTGTTACTTTACCTGCTGGTGTCGCTGTTGGACAGTGTTTCCATATTAGCATTGTTTTATTTTTGTACTACGATTTTTTTTCTCATCCAATATTTTGAGGAGACACTGCTCTGCCTCCCTTGCCTACTTGGAGGAAACGACCCTGATATATAAATATACACACACAGATTTCATTGTTATTTATTGGGAAATATTTGCATAATGCCGCACAAATGTGCATGCAAAGAAAGAAGGCGTGGTTTCAGTAACTGCAGTTAGTGTTGAAGCAGCCATGTCAGGGAGACGCTGTGTGTTTCTAGGTGAAAGCAAAAGCACTTTATTTGGCCTTCCGAAAGTAGATGCATTTAGGAATCTTTAAGATTACTTACAACAGAACAGCAATGCATTTTATGGACGACCGTTTCGTGAACCTAGGAGAGGAGGTAATTCTGACTTTGCTATGACAATCTGGCGCTTCTGAATCAGCTACTGTTTTGTTATTAGTTTAAGTATTTGCTATTGACTGTTCAAATGCGGAGTTTTGCACATCATGTGTGTGTGTGTGTGATAGAGAGAGAGAGCGCGCGATAGAGAAAGAGAGAGAAAGAGCAAGAGAGAGAGAGAGAGAGAGTGAGAGAGAGAGAGAGCGTCACATCACAGTAGAGTCAGCTGTTTTAACCGCGGCTTGTGTACTGCATCATTACTGTGTCTGTTCCCCTTTCGGGCTTAAGTACAGTGAAGATTTAAAAAATATATTTTTAGTACTTAAGTACAATAAATATTGCATACTTTAAGACTTTTACTCAAGTAATATTCTAAACGGTGACTTCAACTTCTACCAAAGTCATTTTCTGGTAAGATATCTGTACTTTTACTTGAGTATGGCTTTCAGGTACTTACACCACTGCTCAAAAGTATTACTCAAGTATTGTCTTCTATGAGGTGAAGACCTCCCGACCAGAACAATGCACTAATTTGCTTTGTTGTTCTGACAGAAAACAGAAAATGTCGAAAACGCTGATGAACTGACTGAACAAAAGTATGAGAAAAAAACACTTTTGTATTTTGATGAAATACATACAGTAGAGTGGTACTGTAAGTGGTACTGGCATTGCCTCCTCTCATGTGACTTCCCCCATTCATTCTCAATTAACCCCCCACTAAACTCACCACACGCTTTAGGGTTCTGTTAAAACTCAATGGGCTCAGGGGAGACAAGAGAGGCTCCCGCTGTTACTTTACCTGCTGGTGTCGCTGTTGGACAGTGTTTCTTTAGAAAAACGAGTGATTTATACACTTTTTAATGTTATATTTTGTAATATTAGCATTGTTTTATTTTTGTACTACGATTTTTTTTCTCATCCAATATTTTGAGGAGACACTGCTCTGCCTCCCTTGCCTACTTGGAGGAAACGACCCTGATATATAAATATACACACACACACACACACAATCATTCTAATATGCGGATTTGCTGCTCAAGAAACATTTCTGATTGTTATCAATGTTTAAAACAGTTGTGCTGCTTCATATATTTGTGGAAACCATGATACATTTTTTTCAGGATTCTTTGATTAATAGAAAGTCTAAAAGAACAGCATTTATTTTGTAACATTATAAATGTCTGTACTGTCACTTTAGATCAATTTAATGTATCCTTGCTGAATAAAAAGTCATTTCTTTCAGATTGTCCCGTCAAATCGATTAATCGTGCATAATGTGTGTATTGTGTATATTTATATGTATAAACACACACACATACATGTGTATATTTAAGAAGTATAATATATATTTATATTTATATATAATATAAATCATATATATATATATATAAATATTTCTTAAATACATGTATGTGTGTGTATTTACATATAAATATACACAATACAGACACGTACAGTATATTATGTAAACACAAATTTTTATATTTTGGATGCAATTAATCGATTTGACAGCCCTACTTTCAAAGAATTTTTTTTTTACTGACCCCAAACTCGATTCAAAATTAAATGGAAATGAATGGAAATAGTCCATTTAAATTTGTTACACATTGACAAAGAGAGGAAGATTTTTTTAGCGATGCTACAACAAAAATAAAAAAAATTATATCTTTCTGACGTGACGTAAAGGCAGCATGAGTCTGCAGAGCTGAAGTGACTCTGTGGTATCATTGTTCTGCGGTGCATCTCGTCGGCCGTGTTTAACGATCGTATTCCTGCGCTCCACCATCGCAGCATGTGTTCACGAACCGCAGTGAAGCCTGAATCACAGGATCTGAAGGCGCATTTCTCTCCATGCTCTTTTAAGTCCTAGTGCATTCATTCTGTTTATTTTCCCCCGCTGGCTGTCTCTCTCTCTCTCCACATGGCAGTTCAGATGATCAATCTTTATGAAACATACACTCGCTCCAGTCCTATATAATAAATCAGGAGGCTGCTGTTCAATTGATTTGCTCATCTGAATGCACAGCTACTGTGGTGGGCTTCAAAACGAATTATTCAATTTCTATTTGTGAGAAAAGCCTCCATCTTTTACTTTAGTACTAGTCGACTAGTTTTTCATCATCTTTAGTTTTATATTTTTAGCAGTGATGCTTTAATTAGCATGCTGACAGCTGTTAGACCGTTTGCACATTAAAACCCTTCATCCCCTTTTAAGCGCCGATGCTGTAGACATATACATGCAGATGGACATTTTTGGTCATGACTCATAGTCCTCTACCATAAGAATTGCATTTAAAGACGGCGTGTCGAGTTGAAAATAGTTAAAAATACCTGAAAACTCCTCTTGCAAGCTGTTTTTGAACACCAGAACACATTAGAAATGCATCTAATAGTGGTCAGGTGAACCCGAAACCAGCCTAATTGGGATTGTAATTATTTTTGCATGCTGGAAAAAGAGCATAAACCAGCCTGAAGTGTTTTCAGATGCTTTTTTATGATTTTGAACAGCTAAAAATGAAATTATCCATGCTGAGAGACCACCATGTGTCTGTCAAGACCATCAAACCAACTTAGGCTGATTTAAGTTGTTATTTTAAGACGGGAGGGAATGGAAGGAAACTCATTGGAAATGTGGATTTCCCTTTGTGTAGGTGTGACTGTTTCTTCACAGCATGCAGCCTTGTATACTCATAATAAGATCAATAAAAAGATCCATAATTCCACTGTAACACTAACTTCTTATGAAGTCAGGAGTGTGTTTGGAAAATATTTACTAATATTGGAATACGAACACCCTTATCCGTGAAGTCACACTGTGAGCAATTCATCACTGCTTGTTTTTTTGGAAGAAAAAAGTCGGTTGACATCGTAATCCGTCATTCGAATGCAGTACTTCACTCTTCCTCTACTTTTTTCTGTCGACTTCTATTATAAAATGTTAACCAATATCCATTAGCCAGTGAACTACATAAAGCTATCGGAGGTGATCTCTCATTAAAAATGGTAAAGTTTGTTGCATTAAATATTATCCATTCTAGTGAAATCACAAAAGAAAATGCCACCACCAGCGTTCCAATTTGTCATCTCAAATATAGGTTTTGATTTTAATTCGTTTTTTTTTTAAGTGGTAAGAAAAAGAGGTATTCTTGAAATAATATTCAAGATATTATTTACTTAGATTTTATGATGAATACAGCCCAGCATCTTGGTAAAAATGTATATATATATAACGAATAAATAGGCCTATACGAGAAACATATTTTTACTTAAATTATAAATTAAGAAAATGAAAGAAAAACAAGTAGCCTAGTATGCAGTTTCGGTTCATTTTTGTGCTGCGCGAAAGGAAACAGACGGCAGAAAGCGGCATCCTATTTTTCTTTAGGCTTATTTTACAAAAGCACAAAGATTTGTTTTTATTGTGAATGTACACAAATAAAGGCAAACCTTTTACAATTCCGATTATCTTTAGGACTAAAAGGAGTAGTTTCTTCCACTGTTAGAAGGAAACAACTTAAGTGATTGCGCCAGTGCCGCATGCGCGTACAGTTAAGCATTGCTACCTTGACAATGCAGCCTGTTCATTATCATAATAAAATACATTCAGTCAAACATATGGAAAAAAAATATGTAGTAAAATCTGTTAAACCCTTAAGGTTAAGTGTTATCACTGTACCACCGTAATGTCTCAAATCCAAAGAGATATTCTTTATAAAAGTTAAGAGTCAACCACACCTACCTAAAACGGCTCGTTCTAACACACCCCCACATGTCTACATCACTATGTGGGAAGATTTGCATAACGCCGCCCAAATGTTCACGCAAAGAAAGAAGGCGTAACTTTTATTCTCGCTGTAGTATTGTTGTTGCTGCCGCCATGTCGTGAAGACACTCTGCTCACTCTAGGCCACCGCCGCTCACTCTAACCCTCCCGCCGTTCCTCATGCTAGGCTGCCATGTGTGACTCTGTTTCGTTGTGAAAGCGAAACTACTTTGATTGGTCTTCCAAAAATGGACACGACTAGAAATCAGAACACTGCAACCCAAATATTCAGATGTGTGCAGCACATTTTATGGAGG
>NW_015505840.1:483752-502170 GCF_001515645.1 Sinocyclocheilus grahami
GCATGCTGTGATGGTGTCTCATGATCCTTCAGAAATCATTCTAATATGCGGATTTGCTGCTCAAGAAACATTTCTGATTGTTATCAATGTTTAAAACAGTTGTGCTGCTTCATATATTTGTGGAAACCATGATACATTTTTTTCAGGATTCTTTGATTAATAGAAAGTCTAAAAGAACAGCATTTATTTTGTAACATTATAAATGTCTGTACTGTCACTTTAGATCAATTTAATGTATCCTTGCTGAATAAAAAGTCATTTCTTTCAGATTGTCCCGTCAAATCGATTAATCGTGCATAATGTGTGTATTGTGTATATTTATATGTATAAACACACACACATACATGTGTATATTTAAGAAGTATAATATATATTTATATTTATATATAATATAAATCATATATATATATATATAAATATTTCTTAAATACATGTATGTGTGTGTATTTACATATAAATATACACAATACAGACACGTACAGTATATTATGTAAACACAAATTTTTATATTTTGGATGCAATTAATCGATTTGACAGCCCTACTTTCAAAGAATTTTTTTTTTACTGACCCCAAACTCGATTCAAAATTAAATGGAAATGAATGGAAATAGTCCATTTAAATTTGTTACACATTGACAAAGAGAGGAAGATTTTTTTAGCGATGCTACAACAAAAATAAAAAAAATTATATCTTTCTGACGTGACGTAAAGGCAGCATGAGTCTGCAGAGCTGAAGTGACTCTGTGGTATCATTGTTCTGCGGTGCATCTCGTCGGCCGTGTTTAACGATCGTATTCCTGCGCTCCACCATCGCAGCATGTGTTCACGAACCGCAGTGAAGCCTGAATCACAGGATCTGAAGGCGCATTTCTCTCCATGCTCTTTTAAGTCCTAGTGCATTCATTCTGTTTATTTTCCCCCGCTGGCTGTCTCTCTCTCTCTCCACATGGCAGTTCAGATGATCAATCTTTATGAAACATACACTCGCTCCAGTCCTATATAATAAATCAGGAGGCTGCTGTTCAATTGATTTGCTCATCTGAATGCACAGCTACTGTGGTGGGCTTCAAAACGAATTATTCAATTTCTATTTGTGAGAAAAGCCTCCATCTTTTACTTTAGTACTAGTCGACTAGTTTTTCATCATCTTTAGTTTTATATTTTTAGCAGTGATGCTTTAATTAGCATGCTGACAGCTGTTAGACCGTTTGCACATTAAAACCCTTCATCCCCTTTTAAGCGCCGATGCTATAGACATATACATGCAGATGGACATTTTTGGTCATGACTCATAGTCCTCTACCATAAGAATTGCATTTAAAGACGGCGTGTCGAGTTGAAAATAGTTAAAAATACCTGAAAACTCCTCTTGCAAGCTGTTTTTGAACACCAGAACACATTAGAAATGCATCTAATAGTGGTCAGGTGAACCCGAAACCAGCCTAATTGGGATTGTAATTATTTTTGCATGCTGGAAAAAGAGCATAAACCAGCCTGAAGTGTTTTCAGATGCTTTTTTATGATTTTGAACAGCTAAAAATGAAATTATCCATGCTGAGAGACCACCATGTGTCTGTCAAGACCATCAAACCAACTTAGGCTGATTTAAGTTGTTATTTTAAGACGGGAGGGAATGGAAGGAAACTCATTGGAAATGTGGATTTCCCTTTGTGTAGGTGTGACTGTTTCTTCACAGCATGCAGCCTTGTATACTCATAATAAGATCAATAAAAAGATCCATAATTCCACTGTAACACTAACTTCTTATGAAGTCAGGAGTGTGTTTGGAAAATATTTACTAATATTGGAATACGAACACCCTTATCCGTGAAGTCACACTGTGAGCAATTCATCACTGCTTGTTTTTTTGGAAGAAAAAAGTCGGTTGACATCGTAATCCGTCATTCGAATGCAGTACTTCACTCTTCCTCTACTTTTTTCTGTCGACTTCTATTATAAAATGTTAACCAATATCCATTAGCCAGTGAACTACATAAAGCTATCGGAGGTGATCTCTCATTAAAAATGGTAAAGTTTGTTGCATTAAATATTATCCATTCTAGTGAAATCACAAAAGAAAATGCCACCACCAGCGTTCCAATTTGTCATCTCAAATATAGGTTTTGATTTTAATTCGTTTTTTTTTAAGTGGTAAGAAAAAGAGGTATTCTTGAAATAATATTCAAGATATTATTTACTTAGATTTTATGATGAATACAGCCCAGCATCTTGGTAAAAATGTATATATATATATAACGAATAAATTGGCCTATACGAGAAACATATTTTTACTTAAATTATAAATTAAGAAAATGAAAGAAAAACAAGTAGCCTAGTATGCAGTTTCGGTTCATTTTTGTGCTGCGCGAAAGGAAACAGACGGCAGAAAGCGGCATCCTATTTTTCTTTAGGCTTATTTTACAAAAGCACAAAGATTTGTTTTTATTGTGAATGTACACAAATAAAGGCAAACCTTTTACAATTCCGATTATCTTTAGGACTAAAAGGAGTAGTTTCTTCCACTGTTAGAAGGAAACAACTTAAGTGATTGCGCCGGTGCCGCATGCGCGTACAGTTAAGCATTGCTACCTTGACAATGCAGCCTGTTCATTATCATAATAAAATACATTCAGTCAAACATATGGAAAAAAAATATGTAGTAAAATCTGTTAAACCCTTAAGGTTAAGTGTTATCACTGTACCACCGTAATGTCTCAAATCCAAAGAGATATTCTTTATAAAAGTTAAGAGTCAACCACACCTACCTAAAACGGCTCGTTCTAACACACCCCCACATGTCTACATCACTATGTGGGAAGATTTGCATAACGCCGCCCAAATGTTCACGCAAAGAAAGAAGGCGTAACTTTTATTCTCGCTGTAGTATTGTTGTTGCTGCCGCCATGTCGTGAAGACACTCTGCTCACTCTAGGCCACCGCCGCTCACTCTAACCCTCCCGCCGTTCCTCATGCTAGGCTGCCATGTGTGACTCTGTTTCGTTGTGAAAGCGAAACTACTTTGATTGGTCTTCCAAAAATGGACACGACTAGAAATCAGAACACTGCAACCCAAATATTCAGATGTGTGCAGCACATTTTATGGAGGGCTGTTTCCTGATCCTGGGAGAGTAGACTACAATGCCGGCTCTTCTGACTCACAGACTAGTACGTTTTTTATATTTTATATTTTTTATATTTAAAGCGAGTTTTTTTTCTGTAGAGTAGGGCTTGTTGTTTGTAATTTCTCCAATCACAAATGCAGACATGGTTTTATGTTTACGCGGTGCGATGCAACGCAACACGTAAAAAGACAGTATAAGTCATTATAATCCATAATTATGTCCCCACTGGATGCAACAAATGCCTCGTTTATAATGGGTTTACATGTTTTTGAATCATCGCTCCGGCCTGACAGGGCATCATCACAGTATGGTGAGGGGCGTAACATTTCCGTCTCACGCTTGAGGTATTCGGCCAATCATAACGCACTGGATAGCTGGCCAATCACAGCACACCTCGCTTTTCAGACCGATGAGCTTTGTAAAAATCGACGCGTTTCAGAAAGGAGCGGCATAGAGGAGAAACAATAATGTACAGTATGTGGAAAATAAGTATGTTGTTTGAACCTTAAATCACATAAACACATTTCAATACACCAAATGCACAAAATAATGTTCTTTTTAGCAACATCATATGACCCCCTTTAACTGATTGTATTAATCGGTCAAAATTCTTACCGTCGGTTAAACGGTTAAAATGAACATCCCTACTACAAATCATATTTTGTGGAAAGTGTGGCATTCTAAAGCAAAATACCATAAATTAGTATGGATGAAACAAGTATGGATTTCATTTGGCAAATATGATGCAGGGTGGTGTAATCAACTAGTCTTTTAGGCAGCCAACTAGTTAATTTTATTTTAGTAGTTTTGCATATCTGTAACTACGGGTCTCTTTCAGTCTCACTGCATTAATATTCTTGTGCGGTTGAACTTGCACAGCCCGTCATGAACAATCACAACAAACTTGTAAAGGAGATTCCTTCAACTTCCTCTTCCTTTTCCTTTTCCTCTTCCTTTTCCTGTTTCCCTTCACCCTTGATTGTTTTTACATGTGTGTTGAGTATCTTAACTTATGTAGCTCAGTGTTTGCTCAGCGTGCCAGGAAGAGAGAGAAGATAAATGAGGTGGTGTCGCATCAGAATGGGCGGGTGAATACAGAGTTGGGCGAGCAGAGAGGAGGTGGGCGAGCGAGAGAGAGAGGAGAGAAGAGCGACTGGTTCCATCTCTCTCTTTCTCTCTCTCTCTCTCTCTTTCTCCACTCTGTCATTTGTTCTATTTGTCATAAGCGGAGGGATGTTGTCGGGTGCTGCAGCAGTGAATCTGTGATTTCTGAGGCGTTTCCTGAAACTGATCCAGCGTCAGTGACGGTGGGCCGGCGTGTTTCTCTCCGAGGCTGTTTCTGCTGATCCTGAGTCAGTCATGTCTGTGCTCAAACGCAACAGACACAGCAAACGCTCGTCGGACTCAATCTATGACCTGCTGCACCTGGTGAGAAGCGTTTTATGACTGGCGTTTTCCTTAAATCACTGTCTTTTATTGATCAGGATAGGGCTTTGGGTTTCTGCGCTGGTTTTTGTTGGTGTTTTGTGGATTGTTGCTGTCAGAACATCAGACGTTTGGGGTTTCTAGTAAAAAGTGACAATTATTAATATATTGTTCATGCACATTTTACTATGGTAATACCATGTTGTTGTTGTTTTTTTGCATGATGATGAATTTAAATGTCATGCATATTGTCATAGGTCAAAGTACCATCATGTTAACATCTAATATTATTATTTTAGGTTTTACTTGTTAGTCTTTGATTACTTTTATAGACCAATCGGAATGTAATTATGAGCAATTTTGTGCTTTTTGCATGCTGGAAAAAGTTTAAACCAGCTTAAGTGTTCTTGACATGATACCAGACTGGTTTATAGCTAGATTTTTATTTGGTTTTAGGGGGATTTTGGACACTTTTGAACAGTTGCAAACCAGTTTATCCATGCTCAGAGACCAGCAAACACCACCTTCGGCTGGTTTAAATTGTTATTTTAAGCAGGATCTTGTTAGGATTTCATGGAGGAAAGTTCACTGGAAGTGTGGATTTCCCTTTGTGTAGGTGCACAATGCATGTGTTTGTTTCTTCAGAGCATGCAACTTTTATACTCGTATTAAGATCAATAAAAAGATTCCACTCTAAAACTAAGTTCATATAAAGTCAGGAATGTGTTTGGAAAACATTTACTAATATTGGAATATGAACACCCTTATCTGTGAAGTTATGCTGCAAGATTTCATACTTGGTCACATTTACCTTTTTTGCAAATTTTCTTCAAAATTTCAATAGGAATCCATGCAATTTGGAATTTTGCATGAGGGCGGAAGATTTACCACACACATTTTGCAATTGTTTCAAGTTGTTCATGCAAATTGGCAACGTTGACTTACAGAAAGATGCTTGGTTTGAAAGTGACTCTTTTTGAGAACACCGACAATAGACAATGTACTTTTTCTGCCTGCAAAATTTCACTAATGTGATGCATCTTTAGGGTCAGGAGGTTGTGAGCTCTACACCTTAGCAAACACCACTAACAAGCGTGCATTTTCCCAGCAGTTAATGTGTTTTATAGTGTTGTGCGCTGGACGTGCGGGGTGTCGTATTTTCTCTCTGCTGTTACGCTGTTCTGAGACTCAAGGACTCTGGGAGAAACACTGTAATTCATCCTTTGTGTGTCCTTGCGTGGGCATTCGAGGACCGCTAAGACTCTCTCTGCTAATGAACAAGGAAAGCGGCGTTCACATGTTAAAAAAAAAACAGTGTCAGCCAAAATAAGCACCTGTAGTCTACTAAGTAAATAAAAGTAGTTTAAAGTCATTGACTACGTTTACATGGACATCGGTAATGTAATTATTTACCTTATTCTAAATAAGCCAATATTATGATTATGGTGTTTACATGAGTGGCTTTTAGAATATTTTTTTCATGTTCCCGTTTTACATGTACATAGTTCGATTAATGGCACACGTCATTACGTCCCCACATGACGCCATCCGACGTCCCCTCCGTAATTTCACGCATAAACATATACAGTAGTTCGTCTTCGTGATGATGCCATGTACAGTTTTGGGTGTTTAATTTTTAATTTTATGAAAGCTTCTAGTGGAGTTAATTATTTGTACATGCATACAGACGACGACGGGTGTTGAAGCTCTTTTATTTGCCTACACGACGGTAATAATGTGATTAAGGTGTTTACATGTCTATACTGCACTTCAGTAATGCGACTAAAATAGGAATACTCCACATGTCTTAATTAGATTTTTGTTTATTTCGATTATGACTTTAGCCGGATTAAGGTAATCAAACATCTCTGTTTACATGGTAGATTCTTAATCAGGAACTATTCGAGCCGTTCATGCCAGACTGGGGAGAGAGGTGTTGTAATAATGTAAAATATGTGAAAAATAATGTTTTTCGAACAACCTAGTATGAGAGCCTGTTCTAGTACACCCCCAAAACAAAATCAAGACTTTGTAAAAGAGCATAATAGGACCACTTTAATACTATGTTTTTTGCATGGTAGTACCATGAAATACCTTAGAGTACCATGTAAATATAATGCATATCATCATATATCAAAGTACCATGGTGTTACCATCTAGTACTATGATTTTTCTAGTACACAATATTTTTTTGTAAGGTTTTACTTGCTAGTCTTTGATTTGCATTTAAAGACCAATTGGATTGTGATTATTCTGTGCTTTTGCATGCTTTTTTAGTTATTATTTTAGTTAACTTACTGTTACTTGAAATTAAATACTAAAACTAAACTTGTGTTACTTGAAAAAAAAAAAAAACTACAACATGATCTCAATGAAACTAAACGAACACTGGTACATAGAGACGTAAAATAAAGCAGATTTACTTTTAAGAGTGCATTCTGGGGGACCCGCTGGTGTCGTCATGCTTTGCTTCTTCAGCGCGAAAAAAATCTTTTAGTAGCTGACCTTTGGACTCTGTTTATATCACTGGGTTTTGTACGAGAGGTTTTCCTCTTCAAATAATCTCTTATGTCTCTTATGTTTTAAAAAGCCTCCGATGTGACTGCGTTGGTGGATGTGTGGCGTACGAAAGGGCTACTACTTCTCTCCCGCTCTCGTAGTTTCCTAATGTACTTGTCTCAGACTGTGCCGTTTCAGAGAATGATGGAGAAAGTCTGTGGAAAGCTGACAGCTGCTGTATCTGAAAGCGTGTGAACGTGTCTCTGTGATAACGGGATCACTAACATCTTGACAGTTCTCTCGCCGCTTGTACGCCGCAGTTGTGGCAGCTGATGATGTTTAAGCTAATGACTAAAGTGACAGGTGAAGCCCGACGCCCCTCAGAGATGTTATTCTGCATCTCTGATTTAGGACCTGATTTATTTGTTTACACACAGACAGAGACACAATGTGAAGCCAGTATTCCCTGACGCTCCTGAGGAATTATTTCGAAGCGATTCTTTTTTAATAACACACATAATGTTCCTGCTACCTGGCACATGTCACTAAAATTGTTACCCTGAGAAATCGCACCTGATGTAGTCTTTGTGAAGAGCATAAACAGCCCATGGCCAGTCTGAAGCGCTTTATTTACATGCATTTAAATTTGCTGGGAATCGATTACCTGTAAAAAAAAAGGGCAGGTTTTGGATAGAGGATAGAGAGCATGTAGTTGAAGATATGTAATCACTTCCAGCACCTTTAAAGCAATGAAGTGAGCTTTTCTCTACTATCTGCATTCCTATTGGCTGTCGGTGCATTGCATTACAACTTATTTGTATATAGTTGAACTCTACTCAACTTGGTTGCATCAATGAGCACTTTCAGGGATGATTCAATAATGTTTTCAATAAAGTTTGGGTCACTGAAAGTTTTGTTTCAAACAATTAGTAATGAGATAACTTTAAGCTGTCTTCTCAGTTTTGGTCAAGTTCATATGTACTTGCCTCTGGATGTTATACCTTTAAAATCAGCAAAAGGTTGGTGATTTAGTAGGAAACTCTTCAGCCTCAACAGAAAGAGAATTAAGTGAGAGTGAGAGAATTAAAGATGATGGATGGATAGATAAATGGATAGATGAGCATAATGATTAATTAATTGTAATTAGTTCAATATTTTTATTTTGTATTAATTAGTATTTATTTATTTATTTTGTGTTAATTAATGCATTTATTTATATTTAGTTCAATATTTTTATTTATTTTCTTAATTTATTCATTTTATTTTGATTTAAATTATTTTTAATTAGGTAATCTTTTTGGTTCTATTTATATGTGAAATACATTTTTATTGCTTAATGCTTTGGCAACATTGCGCTACTCTACACAGTCAAGCCAGTAAAGCTCATCTGAATTAGTATCAAAATATATATATATTTTTTTCTAGAAATTGTAAAAATATAATGGTTATGCATTAAATAATCATGCAGTAATGTCTATTGTTAAATAGTGCAGTAAATGAAAGACTCTTCATGTAATTTGATTATTTTCTCTTTTTATTTGAAACTTCTAGGACTCAAACCAAAAGATCAGATCAGATTATTCATAACAAATGAATGAGTCTGGCATCAGTGCAAAACAGCTTCACATTACAAAGCACTTGAGTTAAAACAAAAGACTCTAAACAGTAAACGCTATTACAGTCAAATGACTCATTTGCACTGCAGAACAGGTAGATATATGTCATATATAAGTCAAAAACTTCATTAACAAGGCAAGTTGTGACCTTTTAACACATTATTCATCATCTTGACTTGTCTGGGACACATTCGGATCCTCGGTTTCACGTTTCTCATGTGTAAATAACATACAGCTGTCCTGCCTATGGCTATCCCTGCATATTTATCTACCGTAGTATAAACAGTGTAGCAAAATATCTACCGGTTGACACCAAGCCCTAGCAGATAGATAGATGGATGGATGGTACTATCTCTCAGTTCGTCAGTGTTACTGTGAGAATAACAGTCCATGTGCCATCACAGCCGTTCCCATAGCAACCGCATCCATGGACAGGTGCTTATGTTTTGGTTGGCGTTCAGAAGAAATTAAGACATTTCAGAAGAGCAGGGAGGGAGGGATGGAGAGAGAGAGAGAGAGACAAAAAAGGAGAGGAGAGGAGAGGCTGAAAATAGAGCAAATGAGCGCTTTATAGCGTTCTTCATCCAAGCAGCGGGATCCAGCTGCAGGTGCTGCAAGTTTGTGTGTGTGTGTGTGTGTGTGTGTGTGTGTGTCGTAATAACAGCACAGGACTGTCAGATGTCTCACTCATCACGACTGTCTTTCTTTCTTTGTAGAGTACGGAGCAGGTCGCAGCTTTCTGCCGCAGTCTGCACGAGATGAATCCCTCATCTGAGGTCGTCTCTTCCTCGTCCGGCCCGGAGTCTTCCTCACTTCCTCCGAGCAATGCCACTCCACGCCAGCTCTCCGATGCTGACAAACTCCGCAAAGTCATCTGCGAACTGGTGGAGACGGAGCGCACCTACGTCAAAGTCAGTACCTGTGTGTGTGTGTGTGTATGTGTGTGTGTGTGTGTGTGTGATCAGACATACTCGCCTGTGTGTTTGACTTACATAAGTTTGTGCCCTTCATCGAGTCGAGGCCTGGAGGGAAAGAAATTGTGCCCTTGGCTTGCCTTTTTCTGCACCCACTCACTCTTTGACTGCATTTGAAATGGAATACTAGCATACAGCATAGTACATACAGCCTTAAAAATAGCATTTGAAACAGAATGCAATGATTTAAACAGCAGTTTGTCACATGACCTCACAGTATTCTATGCAGTGTGCTTTATTGTATACTTAAAGGGATAGTTCAACCAAAAAAGACAATTCTGTAATTGCATTTTTTATTCTTCTTTGGAACACAAAAGAAGATATTAGCCCGTGGTGTGCACTGGGGGGCTCGAGTCACTGCCCCTTTAATTGCCGACGCTAAAATGCCCTTTCTGTCTGATCTAGGCACCCCCGGACCGAGATTTCAACCGAGGGGGACAACCAAACAACCCCCCCCCCCTCCAAAAAAACGAGGGGGAAGGACTGTGTTTGTGCCCTCTTAAGGCCACTAATATTAGCCATGTACACACTTCAGCTAAATTCGGTTGTCAGTTCACCTTTTTAGTGCTTAATCCGGTCTTGTACACACACAGTTCAGTCATTTACGGGAGTGACAAATGTATTCTACAGCTGAATTATCTCATGAAAAATGCAGGTAGTTACAACCGTATTTACAGAAATTGTGCGCAGACTTATTTAAACATGTATCAGAGTGTCTTTTTATGTGCAGTGCAAGAAATCACTGGGCATGTTCTGAATCATTGGTGTTGCCAGATCCTGCTAGATTCTCTCTGTATAGCTCATGTTTGCTCGCTGTGTTGAGATTAACGACAGAGCCGTGACTGTATTTCCTCGTCTCTCTGAGGACGGCTGGGATTACAGTAACACCTTCACCGATATCCTGCCCATCGCTGGGAATATTTGCGGTGTGTTCAGATTCATCTGCCTGTTTGAGCAAAGAACTAAATCAACAGTCTGAATGAAGCACTCCAGCAGAAATGAAACATGACATGAGTGTGTGATGAGGCTGAGCAATATAGCTGGAGAAATTATGTGTTTATGTATATATATATATATATATATATATATCGACCAAGTAGATTTTAAATATTTACTTCATGGAAATACAGTAAAAATGTTGAAAATAAATAGTTCAATATAATTTCAGTTTTAACAATGATGCCTTATATTTAATAATTTTTGTATAGATCAGTATACAATGCTGATCTAACAATGCATCTCCTAAACATCAGCTTGTACTACATGTATTTTTTACAGTGGCGTAGCGGTTAAACATGTATCAGAGTGTCTTTTTATGTGCAGTGCAAGAAATCACTGGGCATGTTCTGAATCATTGGTGTTGCCAGATCCTGCTAGATTCTCTCTGTATAGCTCATGTTTGCTCGCTGTGTTGAGATTAACGACAGAGCCGTGACTGTATTTCCTCGTCTCTCTGAGGACGGCTGGGATTACAGTAACACCTTCACCGATATCCTGCCCATCGCTGGGAATATTTGCGGTGTGTTCAGATTCATCTGCCTGTTTGAGCAAAGAACTAAATCAACAGTCTGAATGAAGCACTCCAGCAGAAATGAAACATGACATGAGTGTGTGATGAGGCTGAGCAATATAGCTGGAGAAATTATGTGTTTATGTATATATATATATATATATATATATATCGACCAAGTAGATTTTAAATATTTACTTCATGGAAATACAGTAAAAATGTTGAAAATAAATAGTTCAATATAATTTCAGTTTTAACAATGATGCCTTATATTTAATAATTTTTGTATAGATCAGTATACAATGCTGATCTAACAATGCATCTCCTAAACATCAGCTTGTACTACATGTACAGGCACGCAGTTTTGGGTTGGGGGGCCACGCGATTACCTCCCCGTGCTGGGTTGCGTTGTATCATGTGTCGACTATAGCCAGAGATATTGTCAAAAGCATCAAATATTGTCAATATTAATAGGATTTGGCATTTCCAATGAATGTAGGCATGTTACATTCTTCTTATTATTATTAGGTTACTTTTATTATTAAATTGCAATTAATTTGCCCCACAATAATTTCATAGCGCATCACCGCATAACTGACGCGCTGTGAGGATAATAAAAGATTAGGCTATTAGCTTACTCCTCATTGAAAATGTTTTTAAAAAGGTGTTTTAAAACAGGTCTATTAATTTATACAATGAATTATAGGCCTGTAATTAAAATTATTTACACTGCAGTCATCAATGAAAATTAAGAGCAGCTTTATTTCAAGCACCGACTTTCAAAAACAACCTGTTTTATGCAAAATACATTTCTCTTTTTTTCCCCACTATGTACGGGCCACAAGAGAAATATTAAGGAATAATTCAAGACAGTTAGTCTATATGCCGTTATCAGCATATGCTGAAATTGATTTGTCTCTTGTCGTCCCTGAGAGAATATGCGCCGATAATGCAGTGTCAGATGCCGAAAGCGCCGTCAGTTTGTACGTTTTTTACTTTGACTTTGTATAATTGACTAAAATTAAAACGCATAACTCTTGCGCAAAGTTTGCACGTTGTTTAATATCAGCCTTCATGGTTTAAAATGGAAATATTTCCAATATTGCGACGTAACAAACCCCCTGCGATTTTGCGCTAAGCCACTGATTTTTTTACCAAAACACTTAAAATGATACTTCATGATCTCTGTGAACACTTTTGAGTGACTCAAATGATTCATTGAATCAGTATTGTGAATCAGTCAGGTTTATAATAGTTAACTAAAACTAAAACCATAAAAAAAATGTTACTTGAAATGAAAACTGAAATAAAATGAAATAAACTTAAAAATGAATAAAAAAAACTATATAGACATAAAAAAAAAACTGATAAAAATGACAAACACAACAAAATTACTAAAACTTTAAAAATGTTAATAAAAACTGAAAATATGAAAATAAAAAGCGAATTCAAATTATTAATAAAAACTATAATAGGATCTCTGATGTTAAAATAATCTGGAACTAATTCTTTTAAATGGAAAGGTTATTAAACAGCCATGACATTAATCAAATATAATGTCAAATATTAATATTGTGAATGTTGCTCATAGGCTGTTCTTCAATATTATTGTGTGTTCTCTCTCTCTTTCAGGATCTGAACTGTTTGATCGGGCGATATTTAACCCCGCTGCAGAAGGAGTCTTTCCTCACTCAGGATGAGGTGAGTTGAAGCGCTGCTGATGGTTTCATGTTATTATCAGCTGGCGAGCTCAAAAACACCTCCAGAACACAGAGTGATATTTCATAATCATCCTGATGGAGGAGCGTGTAGGAGGACACCGAGACAGAGACAAACACACACACAAGAAAAGAGAGGTAGAGAGGAGAGTGGGAGGGAGACACAAAATGAGGAAAACTTACATCAGACAGACGAGAGGAAGTTCTCAATCTTCTGCTCCTTTAATGCCCTACATATGGGAGCTGAGCTCATTATGCAGCAGTGCAGACACTAAAGAGATGTACTTCCACCAATATGGAGTCTTTTAAAGGTTGAGACAGATAACTAGAGAGCAGTATATAATGTCTATATGCATTTTTACAAAAATACTTATTTTATGTAATTTATATACTGTTTTGGGGACACGTTAAAGTGAATATTTACAGTTTTTACTCATATTTGTTATTGAAGTAATATTAAATACATATATATATATATATATATATTAGTTATATCTATTGTTACTTTGTATATATGGAGATTTTTAGATATTATGTATATTTTTTATATTTTATATTATTTGTGTGTGTGTGTGTATGTGATATGGAAGCCCGTTTCCGCCACTGAATAAAAAAATAAAAAAGATAATTGCGACTTTTTATCTCTAATTTTGAGAACATATCAGTCTTTTCCCCCCCTCAAAATTGGACTTTATAACTCGCTATTGTGAGTTTATGTCCCACAATTCTGAGGAAAAAAAGTCAGAACTGAAGTGAAGTGACATGTGGCCAAGTATGGTGACCCATACTAGGAATTAGTGCTCTGCATTTATCCCATCCAAAGTGCACACACACACAGCAGTGCACACACACACACCGTGAACACACACCCGGAGCAGTGGGCAGCCATTTTTTGCTGCGGCACCCGGGGAGCAGTTGGGGGTTCGGTGCCTTGCTCAAGGGCACCTCAGTCATGGTATTGAAGGTGGGAGAGAGCGCTGTACATTCACTCCCCCACCTACAATCCCTGCCGGTACGAGACTCAAACCCGCAACCTTTGGGTTACGAGTCCGACTCTCTAACCATTAGGCCATGACTTCCCCGAACTGCGAGATATAAACTCACAATTCTGACTTTTTTTTTCTCAGAACTGTGTTTAAATCTCGAAATTGTGACTTTTTTTCTCAGAATTGCGAGAAAGTTCTTACTTTATTTCTCAGAATTGCAAGTTTATATCTCACAATTCTGAGAACAAAAAAAAATCAGAATTGCAATTAGCTTTTTAATTTTTTTATTCAGTGGCGGAAATGGGCTTCCGTAGTATAAGCTTTATTACGTAGCACATCTATTTAAAATTCAAATTAAATGATGTTTATATATAAGATAATTATTTGTTTAAATTTTTACATTTGACCACATTCATTTTTCCTGCATGTGTATCTGATAGCTGGACGTGCTGTTCGGAAACCTCCCGGAGATGCTGGAGTTTCAGGTGGAGTTTCTGAAGACTCTGGAAGACGGAACCCGGCTGGTGCCGGACCTGGAGAAACTGGAGCGAGTGGAAGAGTTCAAGGTTTGTCCCTCTGATCTCATTTGCATCACATTAAACATAGTAACACTCAAAGTGTCTGGTCTACTCATTTAAATAACAAATATTTAAAGTTTTTGGGGCATACCATGTTTTTTTTTACGGTTGTAGTGCATCACTCAGAGGCAAGATTTATCCAACACAAACCATAATACCTGATGTATTTCTCTCAAAATCCCTCTCGTCTTACAGAAAATCCTCTTTTCTCTGGGCGGCTCGTTCCTGTATTACGCCGACCGCTTCAAGATCTACAGCGCTTTCTGTGCCAGCCACACCAAAGTGCCCAAAGTGCTTGTCAAAGGTATGTAAATCTCCACTCAAAGGCGACCTTGCTCCCAGAGTCCTGCACCTTGGGGGTCTGTAAATCCCATGTGAGCGATTTTTATTATTTAATGTCGATTCTGCAGAATTGTTATAGGATAGGTTACATAACAGTGTTTTCCAGTAAGTTGAAGAACTTAACGTACTTGAAAACATTTTACGCTGTATTGTTAAAAGCACAACAAATGCTAGCCGTCTTCATATCTTTCTATCACTATCAGTCCTGTGACAGCATAATCACATCTTCCTGTGTTTGCGTCCTCTCCAGCAAAAACAGACGCAGCCTTCAAGGCATTTCTGGACGAGCGTAACCCCAAACAGCAGCATTCATCCACGCTGGAGTCGTACCTGATCAAACCCATCCAGAGAGTGCTGAAGTACCCTCTGCTCCTGAGAGAACTGCACTCGCTCACAGACCCCGACAGCGAGGAGCACTACCATCTGAACGGTGAGAGACTCCAGTTCATATGAGCATGCCTTGAAAGAAGACTCTTCTCACTAAGGCTGCATTTATTTGATTAAAAATACAGTAAAAACAGCAATATTGTGAAATATTATTACAATTTCAAATAATTGTTTTCTATTGTAATATATTAAAAAAAAAAATGTTATTGCTTTGATCAAAGCTGAATTTTCAGCAGCATTACTCCAGTCTTCAGTGTCACATGATCCTTCAGAAATCATTCTAATATGCTGATTTGCTGCTCGAGAAACATTTCTGCTTATTATCACTGTTGAAAACAGTTGTGCTGCTTCACATTTTTGTGGAAACCGTGATAAATGTATTTTTTCAGGATTCGTTGAGGAATAGAAATATCAAAAGAACAGCATTTATTTGAAATAGAAATCTTTTGTAACATTATAAATGTCTTTACTGTCGTCAATTTAATATGTCTTTGCTGAATGTATTAATTTGAAGTATTCATTTCTTTTTAAAAAGTAGTGTATTGTCCAAATAAGATGTTATAACTGGAGATCAGTTTTAAAGCCATCAATCTGAACTTTTATGTTTCAACCAACTTTCTGAATTCACTGCTATATAATTGACACATATATAGAATTGATATATCATTTATTTTCTCTGCTGTTGTGCAGTTGCAATGAAAGCCATGAACACAGTGGCCAGTCACATCAACGAGATGCAGAAGATCCACGAGGAGTTTGGAGCCGTCTTTGACCTCCTCATCTCTGAACAGACTGGAGACAAGAAAGAGGTTTGTGAACTTTACATCAGCTCGTTCCAGTCAACTAATTTCACTGGACAAGCAATGTTTTACTGTTTGCATCAATCCTAATTAAGTATTTAATTAACTAATATTAACTATGCTCTTTTTGTTTATGTGTTTAAATATTCTTGTTTCTAAAATGTGAGTTGCTCAGTATTAACTTTTTGTTTATGCAACTACTATATAAAACAAAATAGTATTGTATCGTTCACATGGTGTCAGGTCACTCTTGGCTGCATGCGAGTGCAGCTTGTGATAATACAGAACTTGGGTCTCAGATTTTCAACCACATTTCATGCTCTGCAGCTGATAAAAACTTAAAACTGTCAGATCAGATTTCCTTCTTTATTCCTGTATTTACTGCCATCTGCCTGCATATTTAAATCTTATTAGCCTATTATGTGAATACAGTGAAACTTTGTTGCATAATGTGGCTGTAGCTCGGAATGATGTCAGGCAGAGACAGACGAGATCCCTTCTGGATTGCAGATTGCGAGTTCTGTGTGTGTGTGTGTGTGTGTTGTGCGAGCTCTAACGGTGGCTTCTGCTATGATTACAGGTTGCTGACTTGTCTATGGGAGATTTACTCCTCCACACCAGCGTGACATGGATTAACCCGTCCTCCTCACTGGGAAAATGCAAGAAAGAGCCACAGCTGGCCACATTTGGTACGTTCTGTTCCCATATACATTACTCCAGTCTTCAGTGTCACATGATCCTTCAGAAATCATTCTAATATGCTGATTTGCTGCTCGAGAAACATTTCTGCTTATTATCACTGTTGAAAACAGTTGTGCTGCTTCACATTTTTGTGGAAACCGTGATAAATGTATTTTTTCAGGATTCGTTGAGGAATAGAAATATCAAAAGAACAGCATTTATTTGAAATAGAAATATTTTGTAACATTATAAATGTCTTTACTGTCGTCAATTTAATGTGTCTTTGCTGAATGTATTAATTTGAAGTATTCATTTCTTTTTAAAAAGTAGTGTATTGTCCAAATAAGATGTTATAACTGGAGATCAGTTTTAAAGCCATCAATCTGAACTTTTATGTTTCAACCAACTTTCTGAATTCACTGCTATATAATTGACACATATATAGAATTGATATATCATTTATTTTCTCTGCTGTTGTGCAGTTGCAATGAAAGCCATGAACACAGTGGCCAGTCACATCAACGAGATGCAGAAGATCCACGAGGAGTTTGGAGCCGTCTTTGACCTCCTCATCTCTGAACAGACTGGAGACAAGAAAGAGGTTTGTGAACTTTACATCAGCTCGTTCCAGTCAACTAATTTCACTGGACAAGCAATGTTTTACTGTTTGCATCAATCCTAATTAAGTATTTAATTAACTAATATTAACTATGCTCTTTTTGTTTATGTGTTTAAATATTCTTGTTTCTAAAATGTGAGTTGCTCAGTATTAACTTTTTGTTTATGCAACTACTATATAAAACAAAATAGTATTGTATCGTTCACATGGTGTCAGGTCACTCTTGGCTGCATGCGAGTGCAGCTTGTGATAATACAGAACTTGGGTCTCAGATTTTCAACCACATTTCATGCTCTGCAGCTGATAAAAACTTAAAACTGTCAGATCAGATTTCCTTCTTTATTCCTGTATTTACTGCCATCTGCCTGCATATTTAAATCTTATTAGCCTATTATGTGAATACAGTGAAACTTTGTTGCATAATGTGGCTGTAGCTCGGAATGATGTCAGGCAGAGACAGACGAGATCCCTTCTGGATTGCAGATTGCGAGTTCTGTGTGTGTGTGTGTGTGTGTTGTGCGAGCTCTAACGGTGGCTTCTGCTATGATTACAGGTTGCTGACTTGTCTATGGGAGATTTACTCCTCCACACCAGCGTGACATGGATTAACCCGTCCTCCTCACTGGGAAAATGCAAGAAAGAGCCACAGCTGGCCACATTTGGTACGTTCTGTTCCCATATAACCTCAACTCATGGATAGATAAATAGATAGACGGATAGATAGAAGGGATGGGCGATATGGGCTTAAAAATGTATCACGATAATTTATGATATTTATTGCGATAACGAGATCAATGACGATAATTTAGGGAATCCTGTTTCTTTAGAGAAAAGTATTATCTTTCCTATTTTTACCCAAAATAGGGTGTTGTGAGCAGTACACACGTAATGTAATGACTGTTAAAAAAAAATCCGGAGGGCGCCCTTGCTCAGAAACTCCACATATGCATAGTAGAAGTAATGCTCCAGGAAATCCCTGATATGGACAGAGGTATCCAGTGATCGCTGTAGCTGAATAAAACGCAGATAGAGAAATTTTAACTGAGGAAACCTGAAGACAATAAACATGCGATTGCACAAAATATATGGTATCTGTGTTCTTCAACCAATCTTGGGTATTTTTATAAGGATAAAGTATATTTATAATGCAATGCTAATCGA